>NW_027638583.1:124018-136518 GCF_951216825.1 Electrona antarctica
TCTCTCCCTCATACTTAATGATCCTCTCTCCCTCATACTTAATGATCCTCTCTCCCTCATACTTAATGATCCTCTCCCTCATACTTAAAGATCCTCTCCCTCATACTTAATGATCCTCTCTCCCTCATACTTAATGATCCTCTCTCCCTCATACTTAATGATCCTCTCTCCCTCATACTTAATGATCCTCTCTCCCTCATACTTAATGATCCTCTCTCCCTCATACTTAATGATCCTCTCCCTCATACTTAAAGATCCTCTCCCTCATACTTAATGATCCTCTCCCTCATACTTAATGATCCTCTCCCTCATACTTAATGATCCTCTCTCCCTCATACTTAATGATCCTCTCTCCCTCATACTTAATGATCCTCTCTCCCTCATACTTAATGATCCTCTCTCCCTCATACTTAATGATCCTCTCCCTCATACTTAATGATCCTCTCTCCCTCATACTTAATGATCCTCTCTCCTCAATGATCCTCTCTCCCTCATACTTAATGATCCTCTCTCCCTCATACTTAATGATCCTCTCTCCCTCATACTTAATGATCCTCTCTCCCTCATACTTAAAGATCCTCTCCCTCATACTTAAAGATCCTCTCCCTCATACTTAATGATCCTCTCCCTCATACTTAATGATCCTCTCTCCCTCATACTTAATGATCCTCTCTCCCTCATACTTAATGATCCTCTCCCTCATACTTAATGATCCTCTCCCTCATACTTAAAGATCCTCTCCCTCATACTTAATGATCCTCTCTCCCTCATACTTAATGATCCTCTCCCTCATACTTAATGATCCTCTCTCCCTCATACTTAATGATCCTCTCTCCCTCATACTTAATGATCCTCTCCCTCATACTTAAAGATCCTCTCCCTCATACTTAAAGATCCTCTCCCTCATACTTAAAGATCCTCTCCCTCATACTTAATGATCCTCTCCCTCATACTTAATGATCCTCTCTCCCTCATACTTAATGATCCTCTCTCCCTCATACTTAATGATCCTCTCCCTCATACTTAAAGATCCTCTCCCTCATACTTAAAGATCCTCTCCCTCATACTTAATGATCCTCTCTCCCTCATACTTAATGATCCTCTCCCTCATACTTAATGATCCTCTCTCCCTCATACTTAATGATCCTCTCTCCCTCATACTTAATGATCCTCTCCCTCATACTTAAAGATCCTCTCCCTCATACTTAATGATCCTCTCCCTCATACTTAATGATCCTCTCCCTCATACTTAATGATCCTCTCCCTCATACTTAATGATCCTCTCTCCCTCATACTTAATGATCCTCTCTCCCTCATACTTAATGATCCTCTCCCTCATACTTAAAGATCCTCTCCCTCATACTTAATGATCCTCTCCCTCATACTTAATGATCCTCTCTCCCTCATACTTAATGATCCTCTCCCTCATACTTAAAGATCCTCTCCCTCATACTTAAAGATCCTCTCCCTCATACTTAAAGATCCTCTCCCTCATACTTAAAGATCCTCTCTCCCTCATACTTAATGATCCTCTCCCTCATACTTAATGATCCTCTCTCCCTCATACTTAATGATCCTCTCTCCCTCATACTTAATGATCCTCTCTCCCTCATACTTAATGATCCTCTCTCCCTCATACTTAATGATCCTCTCCCTCATACTTAAAGATCCTCTCCCTCATACTTAATGATCCTCTCCCTCATACTTAATGATCCTCTCCCTCATACTTAATGATCCTCTCCCTCATACTTAATGATCCTCTCCCTCATACTTAATGATCCTCTCCCTCATACTTAATGATCCTCTCTCCCTCATACTTAATGATCCTCTCCCTCATACTTAATGATCCTCTCTCCCTCATACTTAATGATCCTCTCCCTCATACTTAATGATCCTCTCCCTCATACTTAATGATCCTCTCCCTCATACTTAATGATCCTCTCCCTCATACTTAATGATCCTCTCTCCTCATACTTAATGATCCTCTCCCTCATACTTAATGATCCTCTCTCCCTCATACTTAATGATCCTCTCCCTCATACTTAATGATCCTCTCTCCCTCATACTTAATGATCCTCTCCCTCATACTTAATGATCCTCTCCCTCATACTTAATGATCCTCTCTCCCTCATACTTAATGATCCTCTCCCTCATACTTAATGATCCTCTCCCTCATACTTAATGATCCTCTCCCTCATACTTAATGATCCTCTCCCTCATACTTAATGATCCTCTCTCCCTCATACTTAATGATCCTCTCTCCCTCATACTTAATGATCCTCTCCCTCATACTTAATGATCCTCTCTCCCTCATACTTAATGATCCTCTCCCTCATACTTAATGATCCTCTCTCCTCATACTTAATGATCCTCTCCCTCATACTTAATGATCCTCTCCCTCATACTTAATGATCCTCTCTCCCTCATACTTAATGATCCTCTCCCTCATACTTAATGATCCTCTCTCCCTCATACTTAATGATCCTCTCCCTCATACTTAATGATCCTCTCCCTCATACTTAATGATCCTCTCCCTCATACTTAATGATCCTCTCTCCCTCATACTTAATGATCCTCTCCCTCATACTTAATGATCCTCTCCCTCATACTTAATGATCCTCTCTCCCTCATACTTAATGATCCTCTCCCTCATACTTAATGATCCTCTCTCCCTCATACTTAATGATCCTCTCCCTCATACTTAATGATCCTCTCTCCCTCATACTTCCCTCATACTTAATGATCCTCTCCCTCATACTTAAAGATCCTCTCTCCCTCATACTTAATGATCCTCTCCCTCATACTTAATGATCCTCTCCCTCTTACTTAAAGATCCTCTCTCCCTCATACTTAATGATCCTCTCTCCCTCATACTTAATGATCCTCTCCCTCATACTTAAAGATCCTCTCTCCCTCATACTTAATGATCCTCTCCCTCATACTTAATGATCCTCTCTCCCTCATACTTAATGATCCTCTCCCTCATACTTAAAGATCCTCTCCCTCATACTTAAAGATCCTCTCCTTCATACTTAAAGATCCTCTCCCTCATACTTAATGATCCTCTCCCTCATACTTAAAGATCCTCTCTCCCTCATACTTAATGATCCTCTCCCTCATACTTAATGATCCTCTCTCCCTCATACTTAAAGATCCTCTCCCTCATACTTAAAGATCCTCTCCCTCATACTTAATGATCCTCTCCCTCATACTTAATGATCCTCTCCCTCATACTTAAAGATCCTCTCCCTCATACTTAATGATCCTCTCCCTCATACTTAATGATCCTCTCCCTCATACTTAAAGATCCTCTCCCTCATACTTAAAGATCCTCTCCCTCATACTTAAAGATCCTCTCCCTCATACTTAAAGATCCTCTCCCTCATACTTAAAGATCCTCTCTCCCTCATACTTAATGATCCTACTTAATGTCAGTGTTTTCACCGCGGTGCCAAACGCCGTAGAAGCTGCTCCTCTCCCTCTGCCAACCTGGGGAGAGCCCCGAACTGAGCTCACGCTTCCTTCAATGCATGAGGAGTCTTATCTAGTCCGTCTATACCTGTGCGCGATGGAGGGAGGGATGGAGGGAGGGATGGCTGGGTGGGTGGGTGGGTGGGTGGATGGATGGATGGATGGATGGAGGGAGGGATGGGTGGATGGATGGATGGGTGGATGGATGGAGGGAGGGAGGGAGGGAGGGAGGGATGGATGTAGCCCAAACATTTAGACTCTCGTAGATGTTTTTTTCGATTCTGACGAATCTCTCAACGAGAGTCTAAACGACTAGGTCCCCTTTAAGAGGGCTCGTGTTTACGTTTCTGCCTCAAAATCACTCTTACCTTGTACAAATGAAAAATCTAAAAATAATCCAGATTGCCCCACATGTCCGGCGGGTGTTCGGAAAACAATTACTTCCGTAGCGACCGTAGTTTTCAATAAAAAAAACATTTTAATCCACTCCGTCCATACTCCTCCATTGTAAATGCGCAACAGAACATTGGCCGCGCCCCTAGTGGCCAGGGTTCTGTTGCGCATTTACAATGGAGAGAAAACCAAGATGGCCGCCAGATTCCGAGACAGAGTATGGACTTTAGTATGGACGGATGGATTAAAATATTTTTTTTATTGAAAACTACGGTCGGTACGGAAGTAATTGTTTTCCGAACACCCGCCGGACATGTGGGGCAATGTGGCGCACGCACGCACGCACGCACGCACGCATGGAACGAACACATAACGAAATACAATCAACGGCTGCAGATGGTCAAGCAGTGAAGGAGACAGAATGACAGATGGAATACAGTAAACATGTCGCCTTTGTCCTCTGAAATGTCACCGTAAAACCATGGACACGCACGCACGCACGCACGCACGCACGCACGCACGCACGCACGCACGCACGCACGCACGCACGCACGCACGCACGCACGCACGCACGCACGCACAGACACAGACGCACGCACACGTCAGTGAGATGAAGGTGGTGATAAACCACCTTCATGTTGCAGGACAACCTGCGGTCGGTTTGTAATCTCCATATTTCATGTATTCATATGTTTTTATTACTTTTTTCTCTCCGTAAATGGACATCGTCTCTGTCGCGTGGAAACCTCACGACGTCCACAACGGTTTACTCTTCAGGAGGATTCACATTCATGAACAGCAGATCTACAAGCCGGGACAGGCTCAGGTCTACAAGTTGGGACAGGCTCAGGTCTACAAGCTGGGACAGGCTCAGGTCTACAAGCTGGGACAGGCTCAGGTCTACAAGCTGGGACAGGCTCAGGTCTACAAGCTGGGACAGGCTCAGGTCTACAAGTTGGGACAGGCTCAGATCTACAAGTTGGGACAGGCTCAGGTCTACAAGTTGGGACAGGCTCAGGTCTACCAGCTGGGACAGGCTCAGATCTACAAGCTGGGACAGGCTCAGGTCTACAAGTTGGGACAGGCTCAGATCTACAAGTTGGGACAGGCTCAGATCTACAAGCTGGGACAGGCTCAGGTCTACAAGCTGGGACAGGCTCAGATCTACAAGTTGGGACAGGCTCAGATCTACAAGTTGGGACAGGCTCAGATCTACAAGTTGGGACAGGCTCAGGTCTACAAGTTGGGACAGGCTCAGGTCTACAAGTTGGGACAGGCTCAGGTCTACAAGCTGGGACAGGCTCAGGTCTACAAGCTGGGACAGGCTCAGGTCTACAAGTTGGGACAGGCTCAGGTCTACAAGTTGGGACAGGCTCAGATCTACAAGTTGGGACAGGCTCAGGTCTACAAGCTGGGACAGGCTCAGATCTACAAGTTGGGACAGGCTCAGATCTACAAGTTGGGACAGGCTCAGGTCTACAAGCTGGGACAGGCTCAGATGGACAGGCTCAGATCTACAAGCTGGGACAGGCTCAGGTCTACCAGCTGGGACAGGCTCAGGGTTCCTTAATTCTCCCAACTCCGTTCCATCTGGAGATCGGTGTTGTTTTGATCAAAGCAATCCAGCCTTAACCCATTTAGACATGAGGCCCGGTTCGGTCCAGAGCTGGTCCAGGGCTGGCCCGGTTAGGTCCAAGACTGGCCCGCCTTCGTTGTCAGGTTAGAGCTCTAAGAATGTCTTGTTTTCTCTTAGTTTTTTTTTTTTGACGATGTTTTCGTCATGGCTGCCAGTTCCGACCTGATGTCGTGTGGAAGTTCTGATTGGTCCAGACCGTACTGAATAACTTCTAGCTTACATAACATCTTAAGACTAGGACTCAAGTCTAAGATGAACAGCTCATCAGAGATAGTGTGATCTCCTTTCCTTCCTCCAAAGAGGATGATATGATCTCCCACAATGCAACAGCACATATAACGCATTGGACATGGTCCTTTCCCCTTGGGCTCAACCCTCTTACAGGAGAAGGTCTCTGGACTGAATTTCCACACATCGTTTAGGTTATTGTTACCTTTCCAGCCACCAAATATGTAGAGCTCTCCATTGTAGGTAAAGGCTGAGTGACCACAGCGTTGTTCTGGTAGAAGTTGTGCAGAAGGCGTGCTCAGCCAGTTGTTTGTCTCTGTGTGAAACACTCTGATGCTGGTGTAGAACCCCATGTCCCCTCTGCCCCCCCCCCTCTGCCCCCCCATGTCCACTCTGCCCCCCATGTCCCCTCTGCCCCCCATGTCCCCTCTGCCCCCCATGTCCCCTCTGCCCCCATGTCTTCTCTGCCCCCATGTCCCCTCTGCCCCCAAATAAAACCAAATAGAACCAAATAGAACCCCATGTCCCCTCTGCCCCCCATGTCCCCTCTGCCCCCCCCTCTGCCCCCCCATGTCCCCTCTGCCCCCCATGTCCCTTCTGCCCCCCATGTCCCCTCTGCCCCCATGTCCCCTCTGCCCCCAAATAAAACCAAATAGAATAGTTCCTCTGGTGTTAATTAAAGTCCAGACCATTGTGCTGGTGTCCAACTTGTACATGTCCTTATTGTATCTAGTCAGCTTGGTGATTCCTCCATGGATAAACATGACCTTCTCCAACACAAAGGCTGAGTGGAAGTGCCTCTCCTCTGGAACACTCCCAGAAACCCTGGGTTTGAACCATATGTGGGCGTCGACATCAAATGCATAAAGCATGTTGCAGTAAGGATAGCCTCCCCAGATGTAGACTGTATCTTCAACCAACACCGCTGTGTGGCCCCAGCGCATGGATGGAACCTCAAGGTGACTGTCTCCTCTTCCAGGTTTCGCTGGAGGTAACTTCTTCCAGCATAAAGACACTGTGTTGAAGACATGTCAATCTGTTCCATGATGTTGAAGGCCACTCCATCACCGAAGTCTCCAAAGGAATACAGTTTGTTCCTCACTGCTACAGCAGCATGTCCGGCTCGCTTTGGTCCTCCTGCTTTGGAAACGGTCCAAGACAACGTCTGTCTGTCTGTCTGTCCCGATCTCACTTCTCTCTCTCAACGTCTACATTCATTCTCAACACGGTGCATCATCTTATATATCTTATGGTGTGACATCACAAGCAACACAAACTGTTGCCATGCACGCCTTAACGACGCCAATTAGTGCAGCTGCTCTTCATCTGCACCCTTTGACTCTCTTTAAAACCCTGTTCACTCACACTTAGTGTGAGTGAAGTATGCAGATCTACAAGGTCTGCTATTTTTGAAAAATCATGAAAATGTAGTGCAAATCTTTGAATATATATTCTTTCAGAGCGAATGTTTTTAACTCAAACCTTTTTATTTTTATTTCACTGAGCTATATGTCCCATTCAGGACGGGAACCCCTTTTGGTGTTTTAAGCATTTAGCTGTTGAAAATAAAAAGAGCGAACGTTTTTAACTCAAATCTTTGCTTATGCGGGTGGTCTCCTGGAACGGGTACAGGCTGTCGGTGGTTCGAATCCCGGCTACTCCTCCTGTCTACATGTCAAAGTGTCCTTGAGCAACACACTGAACCCCAACTTGCTCCCGATGTGCTGGTTGGTGCCTTGCCTGGTTTCCGTCGCCATCGGTGTGTGAATGTGTGTGAATGGGTGAATGTAATGCACAATCTATGTAAAGGTGTGTGAATGTGTGTGAATGGGTGAATGGAATGCACAATCTATGTAAAGGTGTGTGAATGTGTGTGTGTGAATGGATGAATGTAATGCACAATCTATGTAAAGGTGTGTGAATGTGTGTGTGTGAATGGATGAATGTAATGCACAATCTATGTAAAGGTGTGTGAATGTGTGTGAATGGGTGAATGTAATGCACAATCTATGTAAAGGTGTGTGTGTGAATGGGTGAATGTAATGCACAATCTATGTAAAGGTGTGTGAATGGGTGAATGTAATGCACAATCTATGTAAAGGTGTGTGAATGTTTGTGTGAATGGGTGAATGTAATGCACAATCTATGTAAAGGTGTGTGAATGGGTGAATGTAATGCACAATCTATGTAAAGGTGTGTGAATGTGTGTGTGAATGGGTGAATGTAATGCACAATCTATGTAAAGGTGTGTGAATGTGTGTGTGTGAATGGATGAATGTAATGCACAATCTATGTAAAGGTGTGTGAATGGGTGAATGTAATGCACAATCTATGTAAAGGTGTGTGAATGTTTGTGTGAATGGGTGAATGTAATGCACAATCTATGTAAAGGTGTGTGAATGTGTGTGAATGGGTGAATGTAATGCACAATCTATGTAAAGGTGTGTGAATGTGTGTGTGAATGGGTGAATGTAATGCACAATCTATGTAAAGGTGTGTGAATGGGTGAATGTAATGCACAATCTATGTAAAGGTGTGTGAATGTTTGTGTGAATGGGTGAATGTAATGCACAATCTATGTAAAGGTGTGTGAATGGGTGAATGTAATGCACAATCTATGTAAAGGTGTGTGAATGTGTGTGTGAATGGGTGAATGTAATGCACAATCTATGTAAAGGTGTGTGAATGTGTGTGTGTGTGAATGGATGAATGTAATGCACAATCTATGTAAAGGTGTGTGAATGGGTGAATGTAATGCACAATCTATGTAAAGGTGTGTGAATGTTTGTGTGAATGGGTGAATGTAATGCACAATCTATGTAAAGGTGTGTGAATGTGTGTGAATGGGTGAATGTAATGCACAATCTATGTAAAGGTGTGTGAATGTGTGTGTGAATGGGTGAATGTAATGCACAATCTATGTAAAGGTGTGTGTGTGAATGGGTGAATGTAATGCACAATCTATGTAAAGGTGTGTGAATGGGTGAATGTAAAGGTGTGTGAATGTTTGTGTGAATGGGTGAATGTAATGCACAATCTATGTAAAGGTGTGTGAATGTGTGTGAATGGGTGAATGTAATGCACAATCTATGTAAAGGTGTGTGAATGTGTGTGTGAATGGGTGAATGTAATGCACAATCAATGTAAAGGTGTGTGAATGGGTGTGTGAATGGATGAATGTAATGCACAATCTATGTAAAGGTGTGTGAATATTTGTGTGAATGGGTGAATGTAATGCACAATCTATGTAAAGGTGTGTGAATGGGTGAATGTAATGCACAATCTATGTAAAGGTGTGTGAATGTTTGTGTGAATGGGTGAATGTAATGCACAATCTATGTAAAGGTGTGTGAATGTGTGTGAATGGGTGAATGTAATGCACAATCTATGTAAAGGTGTGTGAATGTGTGTGTGAATGGGTGAATGTAATGCACAATCTATGTAAAGGTGTGTGTGTGAATGGGTGAATGTAATGCACAATCTATGTAAAGGTGTGTGAATGGGTGAATGTAATGCACAATCTATGTAAAGGTGTGTGAATGTTTGTGTGAATGGGTGAATGTAATGCACAATCTATGTAAAGGTGTGTGAATGTGTGTGAATGGGTGAATGTAATGCACAATCTATGTAAAGGTGTGTGAATGTGTGTGTGAATGGGTGAATGTAATGCACAATCTATGTAAAGGTGTGTGTGTGAATGGGTGAATGTAATGCACAATCAATGTAAAGCGCCTTGGATAAAGGCGCTATATAAATGCACCATTTAACCTACCTCAAACACTAACCTAACCATAACCGCAAGCACGGAGCGGCGCTGTTTCCGCATGTCGGTCCGTTGGTGTCCTGAGATCAGATTCTAAAAATGTCTTCTACATCCTGACAGTTTTCTGAAAAAGCTATGTTTCTATGTCAGTCGTTCTATATTTTTCAAAAATAGCAGACCTACAAGCTCGTAGCGCGCCACTCGGTGGCGCGCTACGAGCTTGTAGGTCTGCTATTTTTCAATAGCTAAAGCATAACATAATGCTAACACCAAAAGGGTTTCCCGCCCAAAATGGCTTAAGATCAAAACAGCGTGCGGCTACAATAGTGTGCGTCGTGTGTCTGTCTGCGCGCACGTGTGCACTTTGTGATATGTCCTGGTGAGGAGAAAGTGACAGTACGTCACAGACAGTACAGTAAGACGCAGTCACAGAGAGGATAATTACTGAAACTGTGGTGTAAAGAGCTGCCATGTCATGAAAGATGAAAATAATAAATGATGAAGGAAAACGGGTCACGTTTGTCAAAATGATATCCTAATATAAAATGACTGAGCCAATGTTCTATTATGAGCAAACGTGGTTTAAAAATACATACGAAAGCGACACAAATAGAAACGCATTGTCTCGCTCCACGTGAGCCTGTCTCTCACCAGGATGGACTTTGATTTGTTCTAGTCGATCTGAATTGAATTAACCCATTTTGGGCGTTTCATTATGTTATACTTTAGTTATTGAAAAATAGCAGATCTACAAGCTCGTAGTGCGCCACCGAGTGCCGCGCTACGAGCTTGTAGGTCTGCTATTTTTGAAAAATCGCGAAAATGTATAGCAAATCTTTGAATATATATTCTTTCAGAGCGAACGTTTTTAACTCAAATCTTTGGTTCTGCATGGGGGGGGGTCCCTGGAACTACATATTTTCAGATGGGGGTCGGCGGCCAAATACATGTGGGCGGTCCCCGAGGTTGAGCACCACTGACACAGAATCATGAGGTTTTTCAGAAATTTTTCATGATTTAGAAGACATTTTTTAAATTTCGATGTCGGGCCTAAATGAGTTAAGCCATTTTGGGCGGGAACCCCTTTTGGTGTTTTAAACATTGTTATAATTTAGCTATTGAAAAATAGTGTAAAGAACACGTTATTCCGACCAGTTCCTTTCCCCTCCATCAGGCGCCCCGGCTGGCCAGGGGGAGGCAGTTTAGAGACCAAGATTACTGCATGTTTTTTGTGAGGGTATCTACCCTATAGGAGACACGGGGAGAACATGTGAGGGTACCTACCCTAGGGGACACGGGGAGAACACGTGAGGGTACCTACCCTAGGGGACACGGGGAGAACATGTGAGGGTACCTACCCTAGGGGACACGGGGAGAACATGTGAGGGTACCTACCCTAGGGGACACGGGGAGAACACGTGAGGGTAGCTACCCTAGGGGACACGGGGAGAACATGTGAGGGTAGCTACCCTAGGGGACACGGGGAGAACATGTGAGGGTAGCTACCCTAGGGGACACGGGGAGAACATGTGAGGGTACCTACCCTAGTGGACACGGGGAGAACATGTGAGGGTACCTACCCTAGGGGACACGGGGAGAACACGTGAGGGTAGCTACCCTAGGGGACACGGGGAGAACACGTGAGGGTAGCTACCCTAGGGGACACGGGGAGAACATGTGAGGGTAGCTACCCTAGGGGACACGGGGAGAACATGTGAGGGTAGCTACCCTAGTGGACACGGGGAGAACATGTGAGGGTACCTACCCTAGGGGACACGGGGAGAACACGTGAGGGTACCTACCCTAGGGGACACGGGGAGAACACGTGAGGGTACCTACCCTAGGGGACATGGGGAGAACATGTGAGGGTAGCTACCCTAGGGGACACGGGGAGAACATGTGAGGGTACCTACCCTAGGGGACACGGGGAGAACACGTGAGGGTACCTACCCTAGGGGACACGGGGAGAACATGTGAGGGTACCTACCCTAGGGGACACGGGGAGAACACGTGAGGGTACCTACCCTAGTGGACACGGGGAGAACATGTGAGGGTACCTACCCTAGGGGACACGGGGAGAACACGTGAGGGTAGCTACCCTAGGGGACACGGGGAGAACATGTGAGGGTAGCTACCCTATAGGGGACACGGGGAGAACATGTGAGGGTAGCTACCCTAGGGGACACGGGGAGAACACGTGAGGGTAGCTACCCTAGGGGACACGGGGAGAACACGTGAGGGTAGCTACCCTAGGGGACACGGGGAGAACATGTGAGGGTACCTACCCTAGGGGACACGGGGAGAACATGTGAGGGTAGCTACCCTAGGGGACACGGGGAGAACACGTGAGGGTACCTACCCTAGGGGACACGGGGAGAACATGTGAGGGTACCTACCCTAGGGGACACGGGGAGAACATGCAAACTCCAGACAGAAAGACCCTTTCGCCAACCCCGCCTCGGGTATGGGCACTGATGACATCTATCCATCTATCCACATCTATCTTTGTCACAAAGTGCTGCTGGTGCTGGTTGTGGTTGTGGTGCTGGTTGTGGTTGTGGTTGTGGTGCTGGTTGTGGTTGTGCTGGCACTAGGTTAGGTTTAGTGCTACACTTTATTGAGCGGTGCAACAACTCCAAGGAACAGCTATGTCCCTATGTTTAGAGTACCAACATGTCCCTATATTTTATTTCAATTGAAATAAAATAGGAAGCACCAATGGAGCACTGTTGCAGTAGAGTAGAGTGTTCCGGGAACGCCACAGAGTCGCTTATTATTAAAAATAATTAAAAATAAAGAAATAAATCGTGGTTGTTGCTTTATGGTGCTCATGATGGGCTGCATCCTTCTTAGCGTGCACGTTAATCCAGGCACACGCACGCACACATGCACATATGCACATGCACGCACGCACACACGCACACGCACACTCTATCATACTGTACTGTACACTACATACAGTATGTACCCTTTACAGCGGGTTTCTGCACACGTGGTGGGACGGGAGAG
>NW_027638583.1:141518-189018 GCF_951216825.1 Electrona antarctica
CATATATGGAGATCACTGATGTCATCAATATTGGCCAGCAACTCTACATCTGACCTCAAACCCTTAGATCTCCATATATGGATATATGTCAGAAACTGTTCTGACATTCCATATGTTGATCCTTCCCCATCCTTCCTTCCACTTCGATGTCTCCCTTTTGACTTTTAATCCTGTCCATTTTAACTCTAGACGGGCCTGCCCCAAAGTTATTAGTGCAGCCACGCCCTATCAACAGGCCTCCCTGTTCACTCAAGACACTGTCCCCGCTGCCACCCTTAGATCTCCATATATGGAGCTGACCTGTTCTGACATTCCATACAGTATGTTGATCTGACCACATCAAACCCTGTACACTCATATCAAGGCACTCTCCATATATGGCCAGTACAGAATTCAATTCCATATGTTGATCTGACCCCCCATGCCAAAGCGCCAGCGCTCACCCAGCGGTCTGCTGCAGTGCTGTCACCCAGGCGGATGCGTGCAACATGCGACCTCGAGGTCGCTTCTCGCCATCAGGGCGTCTTAATGGTCAGTGTTTTTATGGATGTATTTCATGGATTTGTACATGTATTTTCATGTCTTTTCATATTTTCACGTATTTTCATGTCTTGGTCACGGTACCAATGTTGATTTTGAACAGCACATTTTTGATTTAGTCATAGTTCTAGTTTTTGTCAACGGAATTTCATATGATTTCTTTTCAAATGGGGGTCCACGGGCAAATTCGTGTCAATTCGGGGGTCCTTGACATGAAAACGTTTGGGAACCACTGAATTGAATGAATGAATAGTTTTATTTCGGTCTTAAAACAACATGTACATAATTATTACAGCTGCAAAAGCATTTTACAGGACCGGAAAAGGTGTAGGCTGAAGCCCTAGCTTATATCCTTTTTGACTTACTTATCTTACATTAATGCAAAATAATAACAAAGACGAACAACAAAAAATAGAAATAGAATATAAGGAAAAAAATAAAAATAAACTATTTTTTTCTTTCTTTTTTAATTAACATCCATGCATTTGGTAGAATCATATGGATGGAAATGGTGCAATATAAGAGGTTTACATGGATTAAATAACCCCCGGGGAAACGGTGCAATATAAGAGGTTTACATGGATTAAATAACCCCCGGGGAAATGAGGGTGTTAATATACTACAGCGGTTGTGACGTCAGAACAGGCCAGATCCATATATGGAGATATAGGGGTGATCAGGTCCAGAGCCAGAGATTCTGGACAACCGGAAAGGCCAGTTATTATGTATGTGTCCCTTTTATGCCCATATATGGAGTTCTTATAGTCAAGCATGCCAAACGAGGCTCTTACAATTTTACAATTTACAATTTAGGCATTTAGCAGACGCTCTTAATCCAGAGCGACTTACATTAAGCAATAACAAAAAGCATGACAATACATCACATACATAAAAAGTAGTTATCATGAAACATGCGTAAGCTTGAACGTATGAGTGGAGTATCTATGTAAACTATACATACTATACTATATTATATATTATAATATATGTGTACTATAAAGTGCTATGACTACATACAATGCAATTCAAGTGCTGTCTACGTAACATGTTAAGTCTGTTTAAAATACTACCTAAGTCTACATAAAGTGCTATATTTAAAATACTATCTAAGTCTACATAAAGTGCTATATTTAAAATACTATCTAAGTCTACATAAAGTGCTATATTTAAAATACTATCTTAGTCTACATAAAGTGCTATCTAAGGGGCTAGGCTAGGGCAAGTGCTACGGGCCATGGTGGAGTCTGAAGAGGTGGGTTTTCAGACTACGGTGGAAGATTCGGAGTGAGGCTGCAGTTCTGACTGCAATGGGAAGTGCATTCCATAGTTTTGGAGCCAGAAGGGAGAAGAGTTTGGGACGTGCGGAGCGTTGTCCCGGCGTTTTTGGTGAAGGTACTTCCAGCTTCCCTGCGTTTAGCTGGAAGTGACATCACAATGTCACATGTGACGTCATTATGTCACAACCGTGTCCTTTAAAATGAAACGTTGACTAAATAATCGTCATTCAGCGACTTTCGACTACGGTTCCAGCTGCTTAGAGTGACTTCAGAGGATTAGTTGTCAACCTGCTGAACAGAGTGTCTTCTGGGAGGATTACCACAACCTGCCTGGACTGGGATTACTGCCGGAGAATACATTCACTATCCACAGACACCGGCTTCCTTGATTGGTCGAAGCGACCCGTTGTCTTTGTGTCTTAGACGCCACTGGACCGGAATAAGCGACGGCCCACACATTAGGACTATTTTAACGGAGAAAGACTTCAACTGGTCAGTGTGAGAAATGTTCTGCTGGACGCTGCATCTGAGGGGAGAAATGGACCAAGCTGCTGCCGTTGCAGTGGAGAACAAGGTGTACTGCTTTGGAGGATCCTACCATGGCAGAAAGAGTCAGATTGAGGTGAATGTTTTCAACACAGCGACTTTACGCTGGAAGAAGTTTCCCCGAGTGACGGATGGGGGAGGAGAACGCCACCTTGATGTTCCCTCCTGGCGCCTCGGCCACACAGCTGCGTTGGTAGAAGATACAGTCTACATCTGGGGAGGATATAATGGCCGTAGCAGGGAGGACTTCAGAGTGCTTTATGGTTTTGACGTGGACGCCCACAGATGGTTTAAACCCGAGGTTACTGGGACCGTTCCAAAGGAGATGGTTGGCCGTTCGGCCTGCGTGTTTGGGAAGGTCATGTTCATCCACGGAGGATGGTCCCGGCTGAATAGAATCAACGGAAGACACATCCAGCAGCCAGGATACACTAATGACTTGTACAAGTTGGACACCAGCACAATGGCCTGGTCTTTAATTAACACCAGAGGGACTCAACCTCCTGCTTCATCACATCACTCTGCTACCATGATTGGGACAAAGATGTTTGTATTTGGGGGCTACATGGGGGGTCCGTCCTACAACACCATCAGAGTGTTTGACACAGAGACCGACCGCTGGCTGAGCACACCTTCTGCACAGCTTGGTCCAGAAAGACGGAGACAGGCAGCATTTACCTACAATGGAGAGCTGTACATATGTGGTGGCAGCAACAATAAAGAGACCATCGACCATCTGTGGAAATTCAATCCAGAAACCTTCCGCTGGAAGGAGCTTGCGCTGAAGGTCAAGTACTATGGGACGTGTTGTTGCATGCTGGGAGATCGTGTTATCTTCCTTGAAGGACGCAACACGCACATCTTAGACTTGAATCCTAGTCTTAAGACGCTGTGCGAGCTAGCAGTTATTCAGCACGATCTGGATCAGTCTGGACTCCCACACAACATCAGGTGGGAACTGGCGGCCATGAATACCAACAACAACTGAAAACATCACACTCATGTGAAGTGAGGGGCGCCACATGACGTCACCACGGGGACATGAATAAGACAAACATAAAGTCCATAGACTTGGATGCTGCATGATGTCATGTCTGAAAGCCAGACGTTGGAGGCCTCAAGAATATGTCCACAAAAATGAATGATCCCTGGACTATTTTAAGCATACCTGGTTTTCACCTTGGCACCACCGACTGAACTTAAGCTACGCCCACAGCGGTTGTATGTTATAAGGGGAGGGGCTGATTATGGTGTCTTTGCGAATCAGTGAGCGATTTACTATGTAACCGTCTGTCTGTCTGTCACGCTGTCACGCTGTGACACCACCCGCCCACCACCAGAGGGCGCAGCTGTATCACACACAAAAAAGAAACATGCATGCATGCACACACACACACACACTCTAGGAAAAAAAACGAAAAAAAGAGAAAAGGTGTAAAAACAAACAAACGGAAACTTAAAGAAAAAAAAAGGACGTATTGTATTCTAATTGTTGCAATTTTCCAGCTGCGTTCGCTTCCCGCGTCCGCACGTCTTACTTGTACTAAAGTGGTCTATTTCAATTGGGCCTGGGTCTATTAGAGTAATGTTAACTCCATAGACACATACACAACACCTGGGGGTCTATTAGAGTAATTTTAACTCCATAGACACACCTGGGGGTCTATTAGAGTAATGTTAACTCCATAGACACATACAAAACACCTGGGGGTCTATTAGAGTAATGTTAACTCCAGAGACCCATACACAACACCTGGGGGTCTATTAGAGTAATGTTAACTCCATAGACACATACATAACACCTGTGGGTCTATTTGAATAATGTTAACTCCATAGACACACCTGGGGGTCTATTAGAGTAATGTTAACTCCATAGACACATACAAAACACCTGTGGGTCTATTAGAGTAATGTTAACTCCATAGACACATACACAACACCTGGGGGTCTATTATAGTAATGTTAACTCCATAGACACATACACAACACCTTGGGGGTCTATTAGAGTAATGTTAACTCCATAGACACATACAAAACACCTGGGGGTCTATTAGAGTAATGTTAACTCCATAGACACATACACAACACCTGGGGGTCTATTAGAGTAATGTTAACTCCATAGACACATACACAACACCTGGGGGTCTATTATAGTAATGTTAACTCCATAGACACATACACAACACCTGGGGGTCTATTAGAGTAATGTTAACTCCATAGACACATACACAACACCTGGGGGTCTATTAGAGTAATGTTAACTCCATAGACACATACACAACACCTGGGGGTCTATTAGAGTAATGTTAACTCCATACACATACAAAACACCTGGGGGTCTATTAGAGTAATGTTAACTCCATAGACACATACACAACACCTGGGGGTCTATTAGAGTAATGTTAACTCCATAGACACATACACAACACCTGGGGGTCTATTAGAGTAATGTTAACTCCATAGACACATACACAACACCTGGGGTCTATTAGAGTAATGTTAACTCCATAGACACATCCCCCGTGGTGACGTCCTGTGGCAGCTACTGTGGGCGCCCCTCACTTCACATGAGTGTGATTTGTTCAGTTGTTGTTGGTATTCATGGCCGCCAGTTCCCACCTGATGTTGTGTGGGAGTCCAGACTGATCCAGATCGTGCTGAATAACTGCTAGCTCGCACAGCGTCTTAAGACTAGGATTCAAGTCTAAGATGTGCGCGTTGCATCCTTCAAGGAAGATGACACGATCTCCCAGCATGCAACAGCACGTCCCATAGTACTTGACCTTCAGTGCAAGCTCCTTCCAGCGGAAGGTCTCTGGATTGAATTTCCACAGATGGTCGATGGTCTCTTTATTGTTGCTGCCACCACATATGTACAGCTCTCCATTGTAGGTAAATGCTGCCTGTTCCCGTCTTTCTGGACCAAGCTGTGCAGAAGGTGTGCTCAGCCAGCGGTCGGTCTCTGTGTCAAACACTCTGATGGTGTTGTAGAACGGACCACTCTCCCAGCCCCCAAATACAAACATCTTTGTCCCGATCATGGTAGCAGAGTGATGTGATGAATCAGGAGGTTGAGTCCCTCTGGTGTTAATTAAAGACCAGGCCATTGTGCTGGTGTCCAACTTGTACATGTCATTAGTGTATCCTGGCAGCTGGATGTGTCTTATATTGATGAATCTATTCAGCCGGAACCATCCTCCATGGATAAACATGACCTTCCCAGACACGCAGGCTGTGTGGCCCTCCATCTCCTTTGGAACAGTCCCAGTAACCTCGGGTTTAAACCATCTGTGGTCGCCCACGTCAAAAGCATAAAGCACGCTGTAGTACTCACTGCTAACACAGCTATATCCACCCCAGATGTAGACTTTGTCTTCTATCAACGCAGCTGTGTGTCCGCGACGCCAGGGGGGAACCTCAAGGTGGCGTTCTCCTCCCCCAGCCGTCATTCGGGGCAACTTCTTCCAGCGTAAAGTCACTGTGTTGAAGACATTCACCTCAATCTGACTCTTTCTGCCATGGTAGGATCCTCCAAAGCAGTACACCTTGTTCTCCACTGCAACGGCAGCAGCTTGGTCCATTTCTCCCCTCAGATGCAGCGTCCAGCGGAACATTTCTCACACTGACCAGTTGAAGTCTTTCTCCCTTAAAATAGTCCTAATGCGTGGGCCGTCGCTTATTCCGGTCCAGTGGCGTCTAAGACACAAAGACAACGGGTTGCTTCGACCAATCAAGGAAGCCGGTGTCTGTGGATAGTGAATGTATTCTCCGGCAGTAATCCCAGTCCAGGCAGGTTGTGGTAATCCTCCCAGAAGACACTCTGTTCAGCAGGTTGACAACTAATCCTCTGAATTCACTCTAAGCAGCTGGAACGGTCGTCGAAAATCGCTGAATGGCGATTAGTTTAGTCGACGTTTCATTTTTAAAGGACACGGTTGTGACATAATGACGTCACATGTGCGTGATGATGTCATTATGTAGAACACCCAATGACGGTACACCACCAGACTGTCGCCTGGATGATGTCAGCACCCACAGTATAATATAACATAATCAAACTTTATTCATAGACATATTTACAAAGACCAGTGGTCACCCAAAGTACTGCACAAGGTTGGATAAAAAGGAAGCAAGCGGACAGAGAACTAGAAAAACACAAGAGCATAATAATAATATAATAAATAACAAAGCAGGAGACAGTATAACATACAGTAAATGAAAGCAGGACATAAACCAAGGCTTAAGGCAGGGGTTAGGGTTAGGGGTTAGGGTTAGGGTTAGGGTTAGGGTTAGGGGTTAGGGTTAGGGTTAGGGGTTAGGGTTAGGGTTAGGGGTTAGGGTTAGGGTTAGGGGTTAGGGTTAGGGTTAGGGGTTAGGGTTAGGGTTAGGGTTAGGGGTTAGGGTTAGGGTTAGGGGTTAGGGTTAGGGTTAGGGTTAGGGGTTAGGGGTTAGGGTTAGGGTTAGGGGTTAGGGTTAGGGTTAGGGGTTAGGGTTAGGGTTAGGGGTTAGGGTTAGGGTTAGGGTTAGGGGTTAGGGGTTAGGGTTAGGGGTTAGGGTTAGGGTTAGGGGTTAGGGTTAGGGGTTAGGGTTAGGGTTAGGGGTTAGGGTTAGGGTTAGGGGTTAGGGTTAGGGTTAGGGTTAGGGGTGGCAACTGTGAGGATGTAGAGGGCCACTAGGGGTGGGCGACTGTGAGGATGTAGAGGGCCACTATGGGTGGGCAACTGTGAGGATGTAGAGGGCCACTATGGGTGGGCAACTGTGAGGATGTAGAGGGCCACTATGGGTGGGCAACTGTGAGGATGTAGAGGGCCACTATGTCGCCACACTCAGGGGTGGGCAACTGTGAGGATGTAGAGGGCCACTATGGGTGGGCAACTGTGAGGATGTAGAGGGCCACTATGTCGCCACACTCAGGGGTGGGCAACTGTGAGGATGTAGAGGGCCACTATGGCTTAAGGCAGGGGTGGTCAACTGTGAGGATGTAGAGGGCCACTATGTCCACTAGGGGTGGGCAACTGTGAGGATGTAGAGGGCCACTATGTCGCCACACTCAGGGGTGGGCAACTGTGAGGATGTAGAGGGCCACTATGTCGCCACACTCAGGGGTGGGCAACTGTGAGGATGTAGAGGGCCACTATGTCGCCACACTCAGGGGTGGGCAACTGTGAGGATGTAGAGGGCCACTATGTCGCCACACTCAGGGGTGGGCAACTGTGAGGATGTAGAGGGCCACTATGGCTTAAGGCAGGGGTGGTCAACTGTGAGGATGTAGAGGGCCACTATGTCCACTAGGGGTGGGCAACTGTGAGGATGTAGAGGGCCACTATGTCGCCACACTCAGGGGTGGGCAACTGTGAGGATGTAGAGGGCCACTATGTCGCCACACTCAGGGGTGGGCAACTGTGAGGATGTAGAGGGCCACTATGTCGCCACACTCAGGGGTGGGCAACTGTGAGGATGTAGAGGGCCACTAGGGGTGGGCAACTGTGAGGATGTAGAGGGCCACTATGTCGCCACACTAAGGCAGGGGTGGGCAACTGTGAGGATGTAGAGGGCCACTATGTCGCCACACTAAGGCAGGGGTGGGCAACTGTGAGGATGTAGAGGGCCACTATGTCGCCACACTCACTCCAGATGGGCCACGTTGCATATTTTTGTTGTAGCAAAAATTGCTGATCTACAAGTTAAAAACGCGTCGCACTGCGGCGCGTTTTGAGCTATATTTGCTATATTTGAATTCAAATCCTGAATGTTTTTTTTGCTATTTTTTAACTGGAATCCTGAAAAGTAACATTTTTATTTAATTTCAAATACATTTAGTTATTGTTAGTTAGATGCTAGTTTAACATTTTAATACCAGTCATTAACTCTTTTTTTTTGCTACATATATAGACTTAAAGCGTAATTAAAATGGGTCATGTTTGCATGTTTGGAATTGCAACAGCTGAAATATATCAGTATTCTGATATTAACCTGTGGGCCGCATTAAGTGATGGTGTGGGCCGCATGTGGCCCCTGGGCCGCCACTTGCCCACCCCTGGCTTAAGGCTAAAGGCGTATACAATCAATAGTATGGATGTCCCGATCACGTTTCTTTGCTTCTGATCCGATTCCATTTTATTTTGAGACATACCGATACCGATCTTTCCCGATCCGATCTTTACACGTAAGCCATGTCACATTAGCAAATATCCTAATGTATGTCACTCTGGTGTAGTCTGTTGTGTTTCCTTTCAGTTATTGAAAGGTAACATGTGACTATACTTTATACATGGTGTAGTCTGTTGTGTTTCCTTTAAGTTATTGAAAGGCAACATGTGACTATACTTTATACATGGTGTAGTCTGTTGTGTTGCCTTTAAGTTATTGAAAGGCAACATGTGACTATACTTTATACATGGTGTAGTCTGTTGTGTTGCCTTTAAGTTATTGAAAGGCAACATGTGACTATACTTTATACATGGTGTAGTCTGTTGTGTTGCCTTTAAGTTATTGAAAGGCAACATGTGACTATACTTTTATTAGAATGACTGTCATTGTGTTTCTTTTCTTTCTATGAAAGCATGGAATCATAGCAAAATAATGACACAACAGAAGGAAAACAACTAGCATAGACACAACAGTTTGATGATCTCTGACTGGGACCAGAAGGAAAACAACTAGCATAAACACAACAGTTTGATGATCTCTGACTGGGACCAGAAGGAAAACAACTAGCATAGACACAACAGTTTGATGATCTCTGACTGGGACCAGAAGGAAAACAACTAGCATAAACGCAACAGTTTGATGATCTCTGACTGGGACCAGAAGGAAAACAACTAGCATAAACACAACAGTTTGATGATCTCTGACTGGGACCAGAAGGAAAACAACTAGCATAAACACAACAGTTTGATGATCTCTGACTGGGACCAGAAGGAAAACAACTAGCATAGACACAACAGTTTGATGATCTCTGACTGGGACCAGAAGGAAAACAACTAGCATAAACACAACAGTTTGATGATCTCTGACTGGGACCAGAAGGAAAACCACTAGCATAGACACAACAGTTTGATGATCTCTGACTGGGACCAGAAGGAAAACCACTAGCATAAACACAACAGTTTGATGATCTCTGACTGGGACCAGAAGGAAAACAACTAGCATAGACACAACAGTTTGATGATCTCTGACTGGGACCAGAAGGAAAACAACTAGCATAAACACAACAGTTTTTAAGAAATCTCATTGCTTATACATCTTTCTTTGAGATTTACATCAGACAATTAAAAAATCTGATCTTTTCTCCCCGATTCCGATCTTTTGAAAATCATGAGATCGGAGCCGATTTCCGATTCCGATTTCCGATCTCCCGATATGTATGCAGGTACATTGTGTGTGTGTGTGTGTGTGTGTGTGTGTGTGTGTGTGTGTGTGTGTGTGTGTGTGTGTGTGTGTGTGTGTGTGTGTGTGTGTGTGTGTGTGTGTGTGTGTGTGTGTGTGTGTGTGTGTGTGTGTGTCGTGGCGACTGCAGCCCCGCCAAGAGGATCACAGGTGTGTTCGCGGTGGTGTTTTAGATCACATGTGTGTTAAAGTCCCGAAAATAGCTGATCTACAAGCTCTCAACGTATCGCAGCGCGACGCGTTGAGAGCTTGTAGATCTGCTATTTTCGCTATTTTTGTCCAAAAGTGCCCTCTTACGGGATTTCAGCCCCTGTCCCTCTAACACTCTCTGCACGTCACTGAGACCGACTCCGCCCCCCACTGTGTGCATGTTGTTACCGATTGGCTGGTTGTAGACCGACTCCACCCCCCACTGTGTGCATGTTGTTACCGATTGGCTGGTTGTAGACCGACTCCGCCCCCCACTGTGTGCATGTTGTTACCGATTGGCTGGTTGTAGACCGACTCCGCCCCCCACTGTGTGCATGTTGTTACCGATTGGCTGGTTGTAGACCGACTCCGCCCCCCACTGTGTGCATGTTGTTACCGATTGGCTGGTTGTAGACCGACTCCGCCCCCCACTGTGTGCATGTTGTTACCGATTGGCTGGTTGTAGACCGACTCCGCCCCCCACTGTGTGCATGTTGTTACCGATTGGCTGGTTGTAGACCGACTCCGCCCCCCACTGTGTGCATGTTGTTACCGATTGGCTGGTTGTAGACCGACTCCGCCCCCCACTGTGTGCATGTTGTTACCGATTGGCTGGTTGTAGACCGACTCCGCCCCCCACTGTGTGCATGTTGTTACCGATTGGCTGGTTGTAGACCGACTCCGCCCCCCACTGTGTGCATGTTGTTACCGATTGGCGCGCACGCACCACTCACCCACCGTACACACCGCTATAGCTCGCGGCTGTCCATCAACAGAACGGTGGCGCTGCGGAGGAGCTATAGGTCAAAGTTTAGTGAGGCGGGGGGGGACGCCGAGCTGTCAATCAATGAGGCAGGTCTGTCTGTCTGTCTGTCTGTCTGTCTGAACGCTAGCCTTGGCTTGTGGTGGAGAAAGGCATATATCGGTGTCGGCTGATATTTGCCGTTATCTGTCTGTATCGGCAAATTAAACTGACATTTACCGATGGCAGTATAGCCGATATGTGTCTGTTCTTGATAAGCATAGCCTACATTTTTGCGTTGGTGTGTTGGTTATCTGTAGTCTACCAAGCTGTAGATTCTATGTTGGTGTGTTGGTTATCTGCAGCCTACCAAGCTGTAGATTATATGTTGGTGTGTTGGTTATCTGCAGTCTACCAAGCTGTAGATTCTATGTTGGTGTGTTGGTTATCTGCAGCCTACCAAGCTGTAGATTCTATGTTGGTGTGTTGGTTATCTGCAGCCTACCAAGCTGTAGATTCTATATTGGTGTGTTGGTTATCTGCAGCCTACCAAGCTGTAGATTCTATGTTGGTGTGTTGGTTATCTGCAGCCTACCAAGCTGTAGATTCTATGTTGGTGTGTTGGTTATCTGCAGCCTACCAAGCTGTAGATTCTATGTTGGTGTGTTGGTTATCTGCAGCCTACCAAGCTGTAGATTCTATGTAGGTGTGTTGGTTATCTGCAGCCTACCAAGCTGTAGATTCTATGTCGGTGTGTTGGTTATCTGCAGTCTACCAAACTGTAGATTCTATGTAGGTGTGTTGGTTATCTGCAGCCTACCAAGCTGTAGATTCTATGTTGGTGTGTTGGTTATCTGCAGTCTACCAAGCTGTAGATTCTATGTTGGTGTGTTGGTTATCTGCAGCCTACCAAGCTGTAGATTCTATGTAGGTGTGTTGGTTATCTGCAGTCTACCAAGCTGTAGATTCTATGTTGGTGTGTTGGTTATCTGCAGTCTACCAAGCTGTAGATTCTATGTTGGTGTGTTGGTTATCTGCAGTCTACCAAGCTGTAGATTCTATGTTGGTGTGTTGGTTATCTGCAGTCTACCAAGCTGTAGATTATATGCTGGTGTGTTGGTTATCTGCAGTCTACCAAGCTGTAGATTCTATGTTGGTGTGTTGGTTATCTGCAGTCTACCAAGCTGTAGATTCTATGTTGGTGTGTTGGTTGTCTGTAGTCTACCAAGCTGTAGATTCTATGTTGGTGTGTTGGTTATCTGCAGTCTACCAAGCTGTAGATTATATGTTGGTGTGTTGGTTATCTGCAGTCTACCAAGCTGTAGATTCTATGTTGGTGTGTTGGTTATCTGCAGCCTACCAAGCTGTAGATTCTATGTTTGTGTGTTGGTTATCTGCAGCCTACCAAGCTGTAGATTCTATGTTGGTGTGTTGGTTATCTGCAGCCTACCAAGCTGTAGATGCTATGTTGGTGTGTTGGTTATCTGCAGTCTACCAAGCTGTAGATTCTATGTTGGTGTGTTGGTTATCTGCAGTCTACCAAGCTGTAGATTCTATGTTGGTGTGTTGGTTATCTGCAGCCTACCAAGCTGTAGATTCTATGCTGGTGTGTTGGTTATCTGCAGCCTACCAAGCTGTAGATTCTATATTGGTGTGTTGGTTATCTGCAGCCTACCAAGCTGTAGATTATATGTTGGTGTGTTGGTTATCTGTAGTCTACCAAGCTGTAGATTCTATGTTGGTGTGTTGGTTATCTGCAGCCTACCAAGCTGTAGATTCTATATTGGTGTGTTGGTTATCTGCAGCCTACCAAGCTGTAGATTATATGTTGGTGTGTTGGTTATCTGTAGTCTACCAAGCTGTAGATTCTATGTTGGTGTGTTGGTTATCTGCAGCCTACCAAGCTGTAGATTCTAAGTTGGTGTGTTGGTTATCTGCAGCCTACCAAGCTGTAGATTCTATGTTGGTGTGTTGGTTATCTGCAGCCTACCAAGCTGTAGAATCTATATTGGTGTGTTGGTTATCTGCAGTCTACCAAGCTGTAGATTCTATGTTAGTGTGTTGGTTATCTGCAGCCTATACCAAGCTATATATTATATGTTGGTGTGTTGGTTATCTGTACTCTACCAAGCTGTAGATTCTATGTTGGTGTGTTGGTTATCTGCAGTCTACCAAGCTGTAGATTCTATGTTGGTGTGTTGGTTATCTGCAGCCTACCAAGCTATAGATTATATGTTGGTGTGTTGGTTATCTGCAGTCTACCAAGCTGTAGATTCTATGTTGGTGTGTTGGTTATCTGCAGCCTACCAAGCTGTAGATTCTATGTTGGTGTGTTGGTTATCTGCAGTCTACCAAGCTGTAGATTCTATGTTGGTGTGTTGGTTATCTGCAGCCTACCAAGCTGTAGATTATATGTTGGTGTGTTGGTTATCTGCAGTCTACCAAGCTGTAGATTCTATGTTGGTGTGTTGGTTATCTGCAGCCTACCAAGCTATAGATTATATGTTGGTGTGTTGGTTATCTGTACTCTACCAAGCTGTAGTTTCTATGTTGGTGTGTTGGTTATCTGCAGCCTACCAAGCTGTAGATTCTATGTTGGTGTGTTGGTTATCTGCAGCCTACCAAGCTGTAGATTCTATGTTGGTGTGTTGGTTATCTGCAGCCTACCAAGCTGTAGATGCTATGTTGGTGTGTTGGTTATCTGCAGCCTACCAAGCTGTAGATTCTATGTTGGTGTGTTGGTTATCTGCAGCCTACCAAGCTGTAGATGCTATGTTGGTGTGTTGGTTATCTGCAGCCTACCAAGCTGTAGATTCTATATTGGTGTGTTGGTTATCTGCAGCCTACCAAGCTGTAGATTCTATGTTGGTGTGTTGGTTATCTGCAGCCTACCAAGCTGTAGATTCTATGTTGGTGTGTTGGTTATCTGCAGCCTACCAAGCTGTAGATTCTATGTTGGTGTGTTGGTTATCTGCAGCCTACCAAGCTGTAGATTCTATATTGGTGTGTTGGTTATCTGCAGCCTACCAAGCTGTAGATTATA
The DNA here is from genome assembly GCF_951216825.1 of Electrona antarctica. NCBI lineage: Eukaryota > Metazoa > Chordata > Actinopteri > Myctophiformes > Myctophidae > Electrona > Electrona antarctica. The sequence continues at coordinate 155,245 of NW_027638583.1, forward strand.
TGTTGGTGTGTTGGTTATCTGTAGTCTACCAAGCTGTAGATTCTATGTTGGTGTGTTGGTTATCTGCAGCCTACCAAGCTGTAGATTCTATGTTGGTGTGTTGGTTATCTGCAGCCTACCAAGCTGTAGAATCTATATTGGTGTGTTGGTTATCTGCAGTCTACCAAGCTGTAGATTCTATGTTGGTGTGTTGGTTATCTGCAGCCTACCAAGCTATAGATTATATGTTGGTGTGTTGGTTATCTGTAGTCTACAAAGCTGTAGATTCTATATTGGTGTGTTGGTTATCTGCAGCCTACCAAGCTGTAGATTCTATGTCGGTGTGTTGGTTATCTGCAGTCTACCAAAATGTAGATTATATGTCGGTGTGTTGTTATCTGCAGTCTACCAAGCTGTAGATTCTATGTCGGTGTGTTGGTTATCTGCAGTCTACCAAGCTGTAGATTATATGTCGGTGTGTTGGTTATCTGCAGCCTACCAAGCTGTAGATTCTATATTGGTGTGTTGGTTATCTGCAGCCTACCAAGCTGTAGATTCTATGTTGGTGTGTTGGTTATCTGCAGCCTACCAAGCTGTAGATTCTATATTGGTGTGTTGGTTATCTGCAGTCTACCAAGCTGTAGATTCTATGTTGGTGTGTTGGTTATCTGCAGCCTACCAAGCTGTAGATTCTATATTGGTGTGTTGGTTATCTGCAGTCTACCAAGCTGTAGATTCTATGTTGGTGTGTTGGTTATCTGCAGCCTACCAAGCTGTAGATTCTATGTTGGTGTGTTGGTTATCTGCAGCCTACCAAGCTGTAGATTCTATATTGGTGGGTTGGTTATCTGCAGTCTACCAAGCTGTAGATTCTATGTTGGTGTGTTGGTTATCTGCAGTCTACCAAGCTGTAGATTCTATGTTGGTGTGTTGGTTATCTGCAGTCTACCAAGCTGTAGATTATATGTTGGTGTGTTGGTTATCTGCAGTCTACCAAGCTGTAGATTCTATGTTGGTGTGTTGGTTATCTATAGTCTACCAAGCTGTAGATTCTATGTTGGTGTGTTGGTTATCTGCAGTCTACCAAGCTGTAGATTATATGTTGGTGTGTTGGTTATCTGCAGTCTACCAAGCTGTAGATTCTATGTTGGTGTGTTGGTTATCTGCAGTCTACCAAGCTGTAGATTCTATGTTGGTGTTTTGGTTATCTGCAGTCTACCAAGCTGTAGATTCTATGTTGGTTATTTAAATAAAAAATAAAAAAATGTATCTAAATATTGCTTTGATGCTCATATTATCCTTAGGAAGTATTAAGTTGTTTTTATTAGAATATGCATTCCATAGGGCTGGACCACACATGGACCTATAGGCAATTTGCAACTCTAGATTTTTTTTTATAATGGGATGAATCTACAGTTGCAATACGGAGGGTATTGCAACTCTAGATTCATCCCATTGTAAAAAAAATCTATTGACTCCCCACTCATCCAATAAATATCGTTTTGCTATAAGTTATTCATGCATCCCTCTTGTATCCATCCGGCGAGACGGGTCGCCGCATTTTAGGAGGACCAAGTAACTCCTCCAGGTCCTCCTCTGAGTACTAGACCAAAAAAGTTGTGTGCACCCCTGGTTATCTGCAGTCTACCAAGCTGTAGGTTTCTATGTTGGTGTGTTGGTTATCTGCAGTCTACCAAGCTGTAGATTCTATGTTGGTGTGTTGGTTATCTGCAGCCTACCAAGCTGTAGAATCTATATTGGTGTGTTGGTTATCTGCAGTCTACCAAGCTGTAGATTCTATGTTGGTGTGTTGGTTATCTGCAGCCTACCAAGCTATAGATTATATGTTGGTGTGTTGGTTATCTGTACTCTACCAAGCTGTAGATTCTATGTTGGTGTGTTGGTTATCTGCAGCCTACCAAGCTGTAGATTCTATGTTGGTGTGTTGGTTATCTGCAGCCTACCAAGCTGTAGATTATATGTTGGTGTGTTGGTTATCTGCAGCCTACCAAGCTGTAGATGCTATGTTGGTGTGTTGGTTATCTGCAGTCTCCCAAGCTGTAGATTCTATGTTGGTGTGTTGGTTATCTGCAGTCTACCAAGCTGTAGATTCTATGTTGGTGTGTTGGTTATCTGCAGCCTACCAAGCTGTAGATTCTATGTTGGTGTGTTGGTTATCTGCAGCCTACCAAGCTGTAGATTCTATATTGGTGTGTTGGTTATCTGCAGTCTACCAAGCTGTAGATTCTATGTTGGTGTGTTGGTTATCTGCAGTCTACCAAGCTGTAGATTCTATGTTGGTGTGTTGGTTATTTGCAGCCTACCAAGCTGTAGATTCTATGTTGGTGTGTTGGTTATCTGCAGTCTACCAAGCTGTAGATTCTATGTTGGTGTGTTGGTTATCTGCAGTCTACCAAGCTGTAGATTCTATGTTGGTGTGTTGGTTATCTGCAGTCTACCAAGCTGTATATTCTATGTTGGTGTGTTGGTTATCTGCAGCCTACCAAGCTGTAGATTCTATGTTGGTGTGTTGGTTATCTGCAGCCTACCAAGCTGTAGATTCTATATTGGTGTGTTGGTTATCTGCAGTCTACCAAGCTGTAGATTCTATGTTGGTGTGTTGGTTATCTGCAGTCTACCAAGCTGTAGATTCTATGTTGGTGTGTTGGTTATCTGCAGTCTACCAAGCTGTAGATTATATGTTGGTGTGTTGGTTATCTGCAGTCTACCAAGCTGTAGATTCTATGTTGGTGTGTTGGTTATCTGCAGTCTACCAAGCTGTAGATTATATGTTGGTTATTTAAATAAAAAATAAAAAATTGTATCTAAATATTGCTTTGATGCTCATATTATCCTTAGGAAGTATTAAGTTGTTTTTATTAGAATATGCATTCCATAGGGCTGGACCACACATGGACCTATAGGCAATTTGCAACTCTAGATTTGTTTTTATAATGGGATGAATGTAGAGTTGCAATACGGAGGGTATTGCAACTCTAGATTCATCCCATTGTAAAAAAAATCTATTGACTCCCCACTCATCCAATAAATATCGTTTTGCTATAAGTTATTCATGCATCCCTCTTGTATCCATCCGGCGAGACGGGTCGCCGCATTTTAGGAGGACCAAGTAACTCCTCCAGGTCCTCCTGAGTACTAGACCAAAAAAGTTGTGTGCACCCCTGGTTATCTGCAGTCTACCAAGCTGTAGGTTTCTATGTTGGTGTGTTGGTTATCTGCAGTCTACCAAGCTGTAGATTCTATGTTGGTGTGTTGGTTATCTGCAGCCTACCAAGCTGTAGAATCTATATTGGTGTGTTGGTTATCTGCAGTCTACCAAGCTGTAGATTCTATGTTGGTGTGCATTGTAATGGGATAGACTCCATCTCCCAGGAGTCAATAGCGCATTGTAATGGGATAGACTCCATCTCCCAGGGGTCAATAGCGCATTGTAATGGGATAGACTCCATCTCCCAGGGGTCAATAGCACATTGTAATGGGATAGACTCCATCTCCCAGGGGTCTAGGGCATTGTAACGGGGATAGACTCCATCTCCCAGGGGTCAATAGCGCATTGTAATGGGATAGACTCCATCTCCCAGGGGTCTATAGGGCATTGTAACGGGGATAGACTCCATCTCCCAGGGGTCTAGGGCATTGTAACGGGGATAGACTCCATCTCCCAGGGGTCAATAGCGCATTGTAATGGGATAGACTCCATCTCCCAGGGGTCAATAGCGCATTGTAACGGGGATAGACTCCATCTCCCAGGGGTCTAGGGCATTGTAACGGGGATAGACTCCATCTACCAGGGGTCTATAGGGCATTGTATTGGGGATAGACTCCATCTCCCAGGGGTCTATAGGGCATTGTAACGGGGATAGACTCCATCTCCCAGAGGTCTATAGAGCATTGTAACAGGGATAGACTCCATCTCCCAGGGGTCTATAGGGCATTGTAACAGGGGTAGACTCCATCTCCCAGAGGTCTATAGGGCATTGTAACAGGGATAGACTCCATCTCCCAGAGGTCTATAGGGCATTGTAACGGGGATAGACTCCATCTCCCAGAGGTCTATAGGGCATTGTAACAGGGATAGACTCCATCTCCCGCCACACAAAGTAACTGGCAACAATGATCTCACATTTACTCCTGGCAACAAACGACAACAAAAAAAACAACAAAAAAAGGGTTCCATCTTTGCACCGACTCCTGAAGTCGGTTCTCTTCCATTTCCCGTCTGTTTCCTTTGACCCCAAAGGCATCTCGTTGTGTTTCTATTTGCTCATTCCTGAAGGGGATTCTTTGTTTATTTTTTAGTTGCGGATTTTCTTCTTGGTCTTGAAGAACCTCCTCATCCAGTGGATCATGCTGGCGGTGAACGCCACCACGCTCCTCCTCCTCCTCTGGTGGACGGTAAAGGTGGTGGCTCCTCCCACTGCGGTAACGGTGGCTCCTCCCACTGCGTCGTCGCCGACAGGGAGCGCCGTCGACTCCCTTGGGCCGCGGCGGTCGGCGGTCAGACCGTCGGCCACAACGGGGTCGACCGCCAGGCCGTGCCGCGCCACAGCCAGCTCGCACAGCGTCCCCAGACTAGGACTCAGGTCCAGCACGTACAAGTCGTCGTCGAACAGGACCACGCGGTCTCCACCGGCGCCGCCCACCACGGCGCAGCACATCCAGCAGTTCTGGTACGGAACCTTCCCCCTCGGCTCCACCCTCGTCCACGAGGAGGCGTCCACGCTGAACCGCCACAGGTTGTAGACACTCGTACCTTGGTGGATCCCGCCGAAGACGTACAGGTCCCCCTTGTGGGCGAAGGCGGAATGACCGTAGCGTGCTTCCGGGAGGAGGAGAGGCCGCTGTTCGGTGGCGCCTGACGGCGACGGCGTCGTCCTCCTCAGCCAGCGGTTGGTCTCGGTGTCGAACACCCGGACGTCGGCGTCCTGGTGGCCGAGGCCGCCGAACACGAACATCTGGGTGCCGATGACGGTGGCCGAGTGCCACGAGGAGGCCGGCGCCGCCACCGCCGCCGGAGAAGAACAGTCGTCTCCTCCCGACATCGTCGTCGTATCGATGAAAGACCAGACCATGGCGGCCGTGTCGAGCACGTGGACGTCGTTCGTGTAACCGCCGAACACGTACATGGCCTCGCCCCGGACGCACGCCGAGTGGCCTCGCCCCCCGCCCCCCCTCGCCGAACCCCCCGGCGCATTGCCTGATGCGTGGGGCTTGGACCAGCGGTGGAGCGCCACGTCGAAGGCGTAGAGGGCGTTGCGCTGCTCTCCCTTGGACGGCGGGAGGAACAAACGGGAGGAAGAGACGAAGAAGAAGAAGCGCCCCCAGATGTAGACGACGTCGCCGACGAGCGCGGCCGTGTGGCCGCTGCTCCGCGACGGGACCTCGGCGATTCTCTCCTCCCGTTTTTTCCCGTTAACCGTAGGGAGGATTTTGGTCCAGCGCAAGGACACCGTGCTGAAGACGTGAACTTCCACCTCCACCTCCTCCTCCTTCTTCTTGGAGCCTCCGAAGAAGTACACGCGGTCGCCCCCCACTGCCACAGCAGCGTGGTTGTTGTCCTCGCTGTTCGGAGCTCCTTTCAAGTGCAACGTCCATCGCAGCATCGTCTTGGTCGAATCCTCCTCCTGCCCACCGGATACACACAGATCAGTCCCCGTAGCAGAATGGAGTTCCGTGAGTGCCTCGATGCCGCCTATAATTGGTAATTGGAGGACGGGCACAGACGTGGCGCGAAGCTTGACCAATCGGTGAGGTCGACAGATTGTGGCGGCCCCAAATTCGTGAAGCTGATGCCTGCAGGTCGAATATGTCGGTCGTTAATTACTCGGTGGTTGCCGCATGTAAGGTACGTTTGGTGATCGGCTGGGTATGTATGTATGTATGTATGTATGTATGTATGTCGGGGTAAGAATGGTGGTCCCCTATTGGCTGATGATAGTGACGTAGCTAAGGTACGTTGCAAGGTTGCTATGAGGTCAATAACGGGTTTAGACCTAAAGGATTTAGACCCGTTGCCTGAGTTGTAATAGACATTAGTTAGTAACAGTACTTGCGCGCTCTGCTTGCGCACAAGTAGGACATTTATGGCCTACTTGTGTGCAAGGCGCAAGTTGGCACCAAGTGTTTTTGTTTTTGTTAAAAAGACTAGAAACAAACATTAAAAGTCCATAGACTTGGCTGCCACGTGACGTAATTTCGGAAAGCCATGCCATAGCCCCTCCCTGTGTGAACACAAACATTGGCTTGTGATTGGCTGATCGCCCATAGCGATGATTTGATTGGCTGAAAACGGAAAAGTGAGAACGTAAATTGTGATTCGCCGAAATTATTTTTTTTCTTTTCACTTACAAAGACTAAATAAAAACTAAGCCTTCAAGCTGACTAAAAACTATATGACTAAATATATTGACAATTTTGTAACAACAAATAAAAACTAGACTAAAATGTTACAGGGAGGTAACCAGTAGTGAAGAGATCCAGTAGAACTCAAAGACAAGGCATCCTATGCTATGCGCTCTGAAAATTAGGCGATCTACGAGCTTGTACATGGCCATTTCTTTAAGGGGTGGTCCGTGTGCGCGTGTGCGAGCGTGTTTGTGTGCGTGCGTGTTTGTGTGTGTGCGTGCGTGTGTGCGCGTGCGTGTTTGTGTGTGTGTGTGCGTGTCCCTGGTGAGGAGGACATATGGCCGCGACATCCCGTACACTCTCTGTGTCAACGAACATGTGGCCATGCATTTATGGATGAATTGGTTTAATTACTGCAGGTACCCTTTCATCACCTCCTGCACTGTCGTTGGCTGTGTGTGTGTGTGTGTGTGTGTGTGTGTGTGTGTGTGTGTGTGTGTGTGTGTGTGTGTGTGTGTGTGTGTGTGTGTGTGTGTGTGTGTGTGTGTGTGTGTGTGTGTGTGTGTGTGCGTGCTCCATCCCTTCTTCACATGCTACAAACAGATGGCACAAACTCCTTCCAAACACAACCGACGACAACTCAAGCATTCTCGATTGTCACGGTTTACATCTCACACAACACGTTGTCACGGTTTACATCTTAAATGGTGCATTTATATAGCGCCTTTATCCAAGGCGCTTTACATAGATTGTGCATTACATTCACCCATTCACACACACATTCATACACCGATTGCGGCGGAAGCCATGCAAGGCACCAACCAGCACATCGGGAGCAATTTGGGGTTCAGTGTCTTGCCCAAGGACACTTCGACATGTAGACAGGAGGAGCCGGGATTCGAACCGCCGACCCATGGATCATTGGAAGACCTGCTCTACCTCTTGAGCCACAGTCGCCCTTAGACAACGCGTTGTCACGGTTTACATCTTACACAACACGTTCACACCCTGATCGTCTATGAGGTCATTCTCAGGTTCAGGTTTGTTTATTTGTTTGCCCCCGAGGGGCGGTTTGGTGTAACAGCAAGGCATAACACAGGTAGCCTGGCTAATAAGCCAGACCGAATCAGCCGTTGACAAATAAAAATTTGCCTGCCGGCGGATTACGGTCTGGAGAGGCTCAATTGAACGCCCATTTCCTACACCAGAGAACTGGTGTGGCCAATCGGGACACGGAATGCAATATGGGCGGGCTTTGGTACAGTGACATTCAATGCTTGAGACCTTTGACTGACAGTAGCTCTGACCAATTGCGTCAAAGAGAAAATGTTTGAACCCGCCCCCCGGGAAACAAGATCCATACACAGCATCTCCAGACTCAAATACCACACGACAGTGTGATTTGAGTCTGGCTTATTAGCCAGGCTACAACACAGGCAGATAACATGAAACACATAAAACACAGTAAAAGAAGCACATCATTGGTACACATAGAACAATAAAACAGGATGGCAGTTCAAGGTATCAGTGTAGCATTGAAATTCATTGCAAACATTTTCAGGAACAGTTGTGTAAAGAATTCCTACAAGCGAGTCAGGTTCACTCCCCCACGGGAGTGAAGTTCACACCTCCAGACAGCTCCCATTGGTCAAGTGGTCGATATTTAAAAGACAATGGCTGGGTTTCCCAAAGCATTTTGTGTTGCACGTAGCTTGAACACACCCCTCTAGGCCGCAAACAGAAGCCTGTGTGCGGCCTTTCCTTCTTCAGCGATCCTAGACCATTTGGCGCTCACTTCTTTATTTACTGGGCGACAAAATGATCAGAGCTTCCGTTGCTCCAGACTGTATGACGGAAGCATTTATATTTTACTCATGATCAGAGCTTCCGTCGCTCCAGACTGTATGACGGAAGCATTTATATTTTACTCATGATCAGAGCTTCCGTCGCTCCAGACTGTATGACGGAAGCATTTATATTTTACTCATGATCAGAGCTTCCGTTGCTCCAGACTGTATGACGGAAGCATTTATATTCCACTCATGATCAGAGCTTCCGTCGCTCCAGACTGTATGAAGGAAGCATTTATATTTTACTCATGATCAGAGCTTCCGTTGCTCCAGACTGTATGACGGAAGCATTTATATTTTACTCATGATCAGAGCTTCCGTTGCTCCAGACTGTATGACGGAAGCATTTATATTCCACTCATGATCAGAGCTTCCGTCGCTCCAGACTGTATGACGGAAGCATTTATATTTTACTCATGATCAGAGCTTCCGTTGCTCCAGACTGTATGACGGAAGCATTTATATTTTACTCATGAGAGGAGAGGAGGCTCGACAAGGATGATTGGTAGAAGATAGACCAAGAAATGTGTGTGTGCGTGCGTGCGTGCGTGCGTGCGTGCGTGCGTGCGTGCGTGCGTGCGTGCGTGCGTGCGTGCGTGCGTGCGTGCGTTGGCAGATGGGTCCTGTCGAGGTGCCGCCTGAGGGATGGCATGCCTGGCCGACACCTTACACACACACACACACACACACACGCACACACACTCGCACACACACACACGCTCACTCACATTCTCCCTTCCCCTCTCGGCAACTGGGGGGGGGGGGGGGGGGTGAGGGTGAGAACAGACAGGCAATCACCATAGACACCTGAGAGCGCCCTGAGGACCCCAAAGTCTCGCCGCCTGCAGCTGACGCTGCAAATTCTCCCGTTTGGAGCCCGAATAAAATGCCAATTAACGAGTCATCGCGCCGTAACGATGACACACAGCCAGGCTCGACTGTGATTGGATCAGAGTCATCCAATCAGCATGCTCATTGGGGCCTCAGGCTCCTATGATTGGATCAGAGTCATCCAATCAGCATCCTTGCTGGGGCCTCAGGCTCCTATGATTGGTCCAGAGTCATCCAATCAGAATCCTCACTGGGGTCTCAGGCTCCTATGATTGGATCAGAGTCATCCAATCAGCATCCTCACTGGGGCCTGCAGGCTCTTATGATTGGATCAGAGTCATCCAATCAGCATGCTCACTGGGGCCTGCAGGCTCTTATGATTGGATCAGAGTCATCCAATCAGCATGCTCACTGGGGCCTCAGGCTCCTATGATTGGTCCAGAGTCATCCAATCAGCATCCTCACTGGGGCCTGCAGGCTCTTATGATTGGATCAGAGTCATCCAATCAGCATGCTCACTGGGGCCTCAGGCTCCTATGATTGGTCCAGAGTCATTACAATTTACAATTTAGGCATTTAGCAGACGCTCTTAATCCAGAGCGACTTACATTAAGCAAGAACAAAAAGCATGGGAATACATCACATATATAAAATGAATTTATCGCGAAACATGCGTAAGCTAAGAACGTAACTAGAACATATCTATATAATGACACTATACATATAAACTATAACTAGAACATATCTATATAATGACACTATACATATAAACTATACATATATGCTATACTATGCTGTACATATATACTATGAAGTGCTATGACTACATACAATGCAGTTATTGTGCTGTCTACATGACATGCTATAAGTCTGTTTCAAATGCTATATAAGTCTAAGAAGTGCTGTCTAAGGGGGTAGGGTAAGTGCTATGGGCCATGATGGAGTCTGAAAAGGTGGGTTTTCTGCAGTTCTGATTGCAACGGGAAGTGCATTCCAGTTTTGGGGCCAGAAGGGAGAAGAGTTTGGGACGTGTGGAGCGTTGTCCCGGCGTTTTTAGTGAGGGTACTTCCAGCTTCCCTGCGTTGGCTGATCTGAGTGCGCGGGAGGGTTTGTAGGGTTCAATCATGCTGGCAAGATATGGGGGAGCCATACCTTTGGTTGCTTTAAATGCCAGCATCAGAGTATTGTATTCTGTGCGGGCAGCGACCGGGAGCCAGTGCAGGGAGCGGAGCAGGGGGGAGACATGTGAGAATTTTGGCTGGTTGAAGACCAAGCGAGCTGCGGCATTTTGGATCAGTTGGAGAGGCTTCAGTGCACATGCCGGTAGGCCAGTAAGGAGAGAGTTACAATAGTCAAGTTTTGACAAGACTGTTGTCTGGATTAGGAGCTGGGCTGATTCCTGGGTGAGGAACGGTCTAATTCGTCGTATGTTATAGAGTGTGAACCTACAGGATCGAGTGACAGCTGTGATGTGAGTTTTGAACGAGAGCTGACTGTCCAGGACAACACCAAGGTTCCTGGCTGTTGGGACAGACGTTACCAGGGCGTTGTCTACGGAAATAGTTAGCTCCCGCATAGGGCAGGACTTAGCTGGGAAGAAGAGAAGCTCAGTCTTGTCTGGGTTCAGCTTGAGGTGGTTGGAGGACATCCACTGTGAGATGTCAGCCAGGTATGCAGTGATGCGCTCTTCCACCTGGGTGGCAGAGGGGGGGAAGGATAGAAACAGTTGTGTCATCGGCATAACAGTGATAGGATATATTGTGAGCAGAGATGATAGTGCCAAGGGATTTAGTGTACAGTGAGAAAAGGAGGGGACCAAGTACAGATCCCTGTGGGACCCCACAGGGACCCGGTCTAGTTCAAACATTGTTTGAACTAGACCGGTGCCCGGCTGTAGAGCACAGAGTCTGTAACGATGGAAGTTGGAGATCCATGGCCACTGAGCAACTTCCACTGACATGAAATTGCCGGTCCTTGAAATTAAACGGGTTGAGAATCGCCTGCTAGAGCCGTACAAATCTTCCCTGGCATATATCTTTTCAAACGGGGGTTCCGTGGGGTAAATGTGGGGGTCCTCGACATGGAAAAGGTTTGGGAACCACTGCTCAGCTTTCAACACAGTCCAGAAAGTAGGTGGTAGGCATGTACATAAATACCGCTGGGCCTCGAGTTTAAAAAAAAGGTTTCCATCTTGTTTCACAGTCATGTTCCTCTCTCTCTCCTCTACAGACGTGTTCCTCTCTCTCTCCTCTACAGACGTGTTCCTGTCTCTCTCCTCTACAGACGTGTTCCTCTCTCTCTCCTCTACAGACGTGTTCCTCTCTCTCCTCTACAGACGTGTTCCTCTCTCTCTCCTCTACAGACGTGTTCCTCTCTCTCTCCTCTACAGACGTGTTCCTCTCTCTCTCCTCTACAGACGTGTTCCTCTCTCTCTCTACAGACGTGTTCCTCTCTCTCTCCTCTACAGACGTGTTCCTCTCTCTCTCCTCTACAGACGTGTTCCTCTCTCCTCTACAGACGTGTTCCTCTCTCTCCTCTACAGACGTGTTCCTCTCTCTCTCCTCTACAGACGTGTTCCTCTCTCTCTCCTCTACAGACGTGTTCCCCGAGGTTCTCTTCCATTCCCTCCCGACCGTTCCTTTTAACCAAAAAGCATATTCTCTGTTTCTGCATTCATTCCTGAAGGAGAATAATATCTTATCTTGGCTGTCGTAAATATCTTCGGCATCCAGTGACCCGTTGGTAGTCAACGCTGACTGTTGCCCCTCCCCCTCCTCACCCCCAGAGCCATAGAGTAAGACAAGAGTTACGACAACTCCGTTCACTTCATGGGGCTTCGGTCCAATGGAGGCTCTCCTACATAGACTTCTATTGTCTTCAGTCCAATGGAGGCTCTCCTACATAGACTTCTATTGTCTTCAGTCCAATGGAGGCTCTCCTACATAGACTTCTATTGGCTTCAGTCCAATGGAGGCTCTTCTACATAGACTTCTATTGTCTTCAGTCCAATGGAGGCTCTCCTACATAGACTTCTATTGGCTTCAGTCCAATGGAGGCTCTCCTACATAGACTTCTATTGTCTTCAGTCCAATGGCGGCTCTTCTACATAGACTTCCATTGGCTTCAGTCCAATGGAGGCTCTCCTACATAGACTTCTATTGTCTTCAGTCCAATGGAGGCTCTCCTACATAGACTTCTATTGTCTTCAGTCCAATGGAGGCTCTCCTACATAGACTTCTATTGGCTTCAGTCCAATGGAGGCTCTCCTACATAGACTTCTATTGTCTTCAGTCCAATGGCGGCTCTCCTACATAGACTTCTATTGGCGAATAGGGACAACCGAGGAAGTGTTACGGAATGCATTGGAGTCTATGGGCTATGCGTGCGAGTACATGAACCAACGTTTTCTGCCCCGGGCGGCGGTGGCTCATGGGTAGAGTGGCCGGATGGTAACCGCAAGGTTGCCAGTTCGAACCCGGGCTCCCCAGAGTTATTGACGAAGTGTCCTTGAGCAAGACTCTGAACACTAATTGCTCCTGATGTGCTGGTTGGTGCCTTGCATGGTTTCCGCCGCCATCGGTGTGTGAATGTGTGAATGTAATGCACAATCTATGTAAAGCGCCTTGGATAAGGCGCTATATAAATGCACCCTTTACCATTTACCCCCTCAATGTCGAAACTCTGTGTCTTACACTCTATGGCTGTGCCTCACCCCTACGCACCCGCCGTCTGCTGCGTTCCTCGTCCTCCGCCTCGCCCTCGTCTTCCTCATGGCCGCCAGCTCCCAGCGGACGTTGTGCGGAAGCCCCGACTGGTCGAGGCGGTGCCCGACGACCGCCAGCTCGCTCAGCGTCTTCAGACTAGGACTCAGGTCCAGGATGTGGAGGTCGTCCTTGAAGAGGACCACACGATCCCCCACAGCACAGCAGCACATCCACGGCTTCTTGGGCACGACGCCCATGGGCTCCACCAGCGTCCACGACCCCTCGGCGGGACTGAACCTCCACAGGTCGCTGAGGGTCTGGTTGCAGTTCCAGCCTCCGAATATGTACAGCTCCCCCTCGTGGGCGAAGGCCCTCGGCGCCAGGCGGCCCTCGGGGAGGAACTGGTGTGCTGCTGGCTGTGCCTCCGAGCACTTCTCCGGCGCGCTTAGCCAGCAGTCGGTCTCGGCGTCGAACACGCGGATGTTGTTGTAGTCGACGCCGCGGCCGCCCCAGCCCCCGAACACGAACATCTTGCTCCCGATGACGGTGGCCGAGTGGTAGGCGGAGACCAGCGGCGCGACGCCCCCCTCCCCACAGTGGACGCGGGACCAGCGCATGGCCGCCGTGTCCAGCCGGTGCATGTCGTCGGTGCAGCGCGTCGCCACCGTCTCGCCGCCGAACACGTACATGATGGCGCCCAGGGCGCACGCCGAGTGGTGCTGCCGCGCCTCGGGCACCGCACCCGACACGGCGGGCTTGCGCCAGGCGTGGCGCGCCACGTCGAAGGCGTACACCGTGTCGCAGTACGGGATGCCGCCCCACACGTACGCCACGTCGTCCACGAGCACGGCCGTGTGGCCGCGGCGCACCGACGGCACGGCCTCGGCGTGGTGGCGCTTGCGCACGGGCCGCAGCTTGGTCCAGCGCAAGGACACGGCATTGAAGATGTACACGCCCATCTGCTTCATGGTGTTGCGCTTCGGGTCGCCGAAGTAGTAGATCCTGTTGCCCACGGCCACGGCCGAGTGGTTGTTGCCGCGGTTGGGCGCCCCCTTCAGGTGAACCGTCCATCGTAGCATGGTTGTTTGGTGGTGCTCGCCAGCACCGGGAACCAGAGGTCGTTGCTGTTCTTCTTCTTTCGGCTCCGTGGGAAAGAGTGGAGTTCCGTCGGGTCTTTCTGCCGTTTATAAACTAACGCGGCGGCACAAACGTCCCGCGGAGCTCGGCCAATCCGGTGAAGTTGGGTCGGTTTGGGGGTCTGGCCAATCAGGGAAGCCAATGCTTGTTTATCGGTTTCCCTTTTGGACAATTGCGACTATAAATGCACTCTGTCGAGTACTGCTACTAACTAATGTCTATTACAACTACTGTTCTAAACCCTTTAGACCCGTTATTGACCTCATACCGACCTTGAAACGTACCTTAGTCACCATCAACAGCCAATAAGGGACCACCATTCTTACCCCGACATACATACATACATACACACACACACACACACACACACACACACACACACGCACATACACGCACGCACACACACACACACACACACACACACACACACACACACACACACACACACACACACACACACACACACACACACACACACACACACACACATACATACACATGGTGGTCTCTTATTGGCCGGTGGACAACACCGACATACATGTATACATACATACTTATATACATATACATATATATTGTAACCATTTATTTATGTCCACACACATGATATGCATACAAGGACACAAATATTATAGGTGCATTAAAGTTACATCTGCAAAGTCATGGCATGTGTTTCTGTGATAACACTACTATATACAGTACTACTATATACTATAGTACTGAGTACTGTTACTTATACCCATAGAGACTACTCTATGGGTATAAGTAACAGTACTCAGTACTCTATGGGTGGATGGTAGGAGTGGCAGTAGAGATTGGAGGAGTGGCATGGGGATTGTGACTCACCTGGGCCTCGTCACCAGCCACTATAAAAGGAGAGAGAGAGCAGAGAACAGCCCACAAGACTCTGCCATTGTTGTTACAATGTTGCCATTGTAACAACACCACATGCTGCTGAGAGCCTGTTCTCCCAGTGTAACAACACCACATGCTGCTGAGAGCCTGTTCTCCAGTGTAACACCACCACATGCTGCTGAGAGCCTGTTCTCCCAGTGTAACAACACCACATGCTGCTGAGAGCCTGTTCTCCCAGTGTAACAACACCACATGCTGCTGAGAGCCTGTTCTCCCAGTGTAACAACACCACATGCTGCTGAGAGCCTGTTCTCCCAGTGTAACAACACCACATGCTGCTGAGAGCCTGTTCTCCCAGTGTAACAACACCACATGCTGCTGAGAGCCTGTTCTCCCAGTGTAACAACACCACATGCTGCTGAGAGCCTGTTCTCCATTGTAACAACACCACATGCTGCTGAGAGCCTGTTCTCCCAGTGTAACAACACCACATGCTGCTGAGAGCCTGTTCTCCATTGTAACAACACCACATGCTGCTGAGAGCCTGTTCTCCCAGTGTAACACCACCACATGCTGCTGAGAGCCTGTTCTCCCAGTGTAACAACACCACATGCTGCTGAGAGCCTGTTCTCCCAGTGTAACAACACCACATGCTGCTGGGAGCCTGTTCTCCCAGTGTAACAACACCACATGCTGCTGAGAGCCTGTTCTCCCAGTGTAACACCACATGCTGCTGAGAGCCTGTTCTCCCAGTGTAACAACACCACATGCTGCTGAGAGCCTGTTCTCCAGTGTAACACCACCACATGCTGCTGGGAGCCTGTTCTCCCAGTGTAACAACACCACATGCTGCTGAGAGCCTGTTCTCCAGTGTAACACCACCACATGCTGCTGGGAGCCTGTTCTCCCAGTGTAACAACACCACATGCTGCTGGGAGCCTGTTCTCCCAGTGAAACAACACCACATGCTGCTGAGAGCCTGTTCTCCCAGTGTAACAACACCACATGCTGCTGAGAGCCTGTTCTCCCAGTGTAACAACACCACATGCTGCTGAGAGCCTGTTCTCCCAGTGTAACACCACATGCTGCTGAGAGCCTGTTCTCCCAGTGTAACAACACCACATGCTGCTGAGAGCCTGTTCTCCTAGTGTAACAACACCACATGCTGCTGAGAGCCTGTTCTCCAGTGTAACAACACCACATGCTGCTGAGAGCCTGTTCTCCTAGTGTAACAACACCACATGCTGCTGAGAGCCTGTTCTCCTAGTGTAACAACACCACATGCTGCTGGGAGCCTGTTCTCCAGTGTAACACCACCACATGCTGCTGGGAGCCTGTTCTCCCAGTGTAACAACACCACATGCTGCTGAGAGCCTGTTCTCCCAGTGTAACAACACCACATGCTGCTGAGAGCCTGTTCTCCCAGTGTAACACCACCACATGCTGCTGAGAGCCTGTTCTCCAGTGTAACAACACCACATGCTGCTGGGAGCCTGTTCTCCCAGTGTAACAACACCACATGCTGCTGAGAGCCTGTTCTCCCAGTGTAACACCACCACATGCTGCTGAGAGCCTGTTCTCCCAGTGTAACAACACCACATGCTGCTGAGAGCCTGTTCTCCCAGTGTAACAACACCACATGCTGCTGAGAGCCTGTTCTCCCAGTGTAACACCACATGCTGCTGAGAGCCTGTTCTCCCAGTGTAACACCACCACATGCTGCTGAGAGCCTGTTCTCCCAGTGTAACAACACCACATGCTGCTGAGAGCCTGTTCTCCCAGTGTAACACCACCACATGCTGCTGAGAGCCTGTTCTCCCAGTGTAACAACACCACATGCTGCTGGGAGCCTGTTCTCCCAGTGTAACAACACCACATGCTGCTGAGAGCCTGTTCTCCAGTGTAACACCACCACATGCTGCTGAGAGCCTGTTCTCCCAGTGTAACAACACCACATGCTGCTGGGAGCCTGTTCTCCCAGTGAAACAACACCACATGCTGCTGAGAGCCTGTTCTCCCAGTGTAACAACACCACATGCTGCTGAGAGCCTGTTCTCCCAGTGTAACAACACCACATGCTGCTGAGAGCCTGTTCTCCCAGTGTAACAACACCACATGCTGCTGAGAGCCTGTTCTCCCAGTGTAACAACACCACATGCTGCTGAGAGCCTGTTCTCCAGTGTAACACCACCACATGCTGCTGAGAGCCTGTTCTCCCAGTGTAACAACACCACATGCTGCTGAGAGCCTGTTCTCCCAGTGTAACAACACCACATGCTGCTGAGAGCCTGTTCTCCAGTGTAACACCACCACATGCTGCTGAGAGCCTGTTCTCCCAGTGTAACAACACCACATGCTGCTGAGAGCCTGTTCTCCCAGTGTAACAACACCACATGCTGCTGAGAGCCTGTTCTCCCAGTGTAACAACACCACATGCTGCTGAGAGCCTGTTCTCCAGTGTAACACCACCACATGCTGCTGGGAGCCTGTTCTCCCAGTGTAACAACACCACATGCTGCTGAGAGCCTGTTCTCCCAGTGTAACACCACATGCTGCTGAGAGCCTGTTCTCCCAGTGTAACAACACCACATGCTGCTGAGAGCCTGTTCTCCCAGTGTAACACCACATGCTGCTGGGAGCCTGTTCTCCCAGTGTAACACCACATGCTGCTGGGAGCCTGTTCTCCAGTGTAACACCACCACATGCTGCTGAGAGCCTGTTCTCCCAGTGTAACAACACCACATGCTGCTGAGAGCCTGTTCTCCAGTGTAACACCACCACATGCTGCTGGGAGCCTGTTCTCCCAGTGTAACAACACCACATGCTGCTGAGAGCCTGTTCTCCCAGTGTAACACCACATGCTGCTGAGAGCCTGTTCTCCCAGTGTAACAACACCACATGCTGCTGAGAGCCTGTTCTCCCAGTGTAACACCACATGCTGCTGAGAGCCTGTTCTCCCAGTGTAACAACACCACATGCTGCTGAGAGCCTGTTCTCCCAGTGTAACAACACCACATGCTGCTGAGAGCCTGTTCTCCCAGTGTAACAACACCACATGCTGCTGAGAGCCTGTTCTCCCAGTGTAACAACACCACATGCTGCTGAGAGCCTGTTCTCCCAGTGTAACAACACCACATGCTGCTGAGAGCCTGTTCTCCCAGTGTAACAACACCACATGCTGCTGAGAGCCTGTTCTCCCAGTGTAACAACACCACATGCTGCTGGGAGCCTGTTCTCCCAGTGTAACACCACATGCTGCTGGGAGCCTGTTCTCCAGTGTAACACCACCACATGCTGCTGAGAGCCTGTTCTCCCAGTGTAACACCACATGCTGCTGAGAGCCTGTTCTCCCATTGTAACAACACCACATGCTGCTGAGAGCCTGTTCTCCCATTGTAACAACACCACATGCTGCTGAGAGCCTGTTCTCCCATTGTAACAACACCACATGCTGCTGAGAGCCTGTTCTCCCAGTGTAACACCACCACATGCTGCTGAGAGCCTGTTCTCCCAGTGTAACAACACCACATGCTGCTGAGAGCCTGTTCTCCCATTGTAACAACACCACATGCTGCTGAGAGCCTGTTCTCCCATTGTAACAACACCACATGCTGCTGAGAGCCTGTTCTCCCAGTGTAACAACACCACATGCTGCTGAGAGCCTGTTCTCCCAGTGTAACAACACCACATGCTGCTGAGAGCCTGTTCTCCCAGTGTAACAACACCACATGCTGCTGAGAGCCTGTTCTCCCAGTGTAACACCACATGCTGCTGAGAGCCTGTTCTCCCAGTGTAACAACACCACATGCTGCTGAGAGCCTGTTCTCCCAGTGTAACACCACATGCTGCTGAGAGCCTGTTCTCCCAGTGTAACAACACCACATGCTGCTGAGAGCCTGTTCTCCAGTGTAACACCACCACATGCTGCTGAGAGCCTGTTCTCCCAGTGTAACAACACCACATGCTGCTGAGAGCCTGTTCTCCAGTGTAACACCACCACATGCTGCTGAGAGCCTGTTCTCCCAGTGTAACAACACCACATGCTGCTGAGAGCCTGTTCTCCCAGTGTAACAACACCACATGCTGCTGAGAGCCTGTTCTCCCAGTGTAACAACACCACATGCTGCTGAGAGCCTGTTCTCCCAGTGTAACAACACCACATGCTGCTGAGAGCCTGTTCTCCCAGTGTAACAACACCACATGCTGCTGAGAGCCTGTTCTCCCAGTGTAACAACACCACATGCTGCTGAGAGCCTGTTCTCCCAGTGTAACAACACCACATGCTGCTGAGAGCCTGTTCTCCAGTGTAACACCACCACATGCTGCTGAGAGCCTGTTCTCCCAGTGTAACAACACCACATGCTGCTGGGAGCCTGTTCTCCCAGTGAAACAACACCACATGCTGCTGAGAGCCTGTTCTCCCAGTGTAACAACACCACATGCTGCTGAGAGCCTGTTCTCCCAGTGTAACAACACCACATGCTGCTGAGAGCCTGTTCTCCCAGTGTAACAACACCACATGCTGCTGAGAGCCTGTTCTCCCAGTGTAACAACACCACATGCTGCTGAGAGCCTGTTCTCCCAGTGTAACAACACCACATGCTGCTGAGAGCCTGTTCTCCCAGTGTAACAACACCACATGCTGCTGAGAGCCTGTTCTCCCAGTGTAACAACACCACATGCTGCTGAGAGCCTGTTCTCCCAGTGTAACACCACATGCTGCTGAGAGCCTGTTCTCCCAGTGTAACACCACCACATGCTGCTGAGAGCCTGTTCTCCCAGTGTAACAACACCACATGCTGCTGAGAGCCTGTTCTCCAGTGTAACACCACCACATGCTGCTGAGAGCCTGTTCTCCCAGTGTAACAACACCACATGCTGCTGGGAGCCTGTTCTCCCAGTGAAACAACACCACATGCTGCTGAGAGCCTGTTCTCCCAGTGTAACAACACCACATGCTGCTGAGAGCCTGTTCTCCCAGTGTAACAACACCACATGCTGCTGAGAGCCTGTTCTCCCAGTGTAACAACACCACATGCTGCTGAGAGCCTGTTCTCCCAGTGTAACAACACCACATGCTGCTGGGAGCCTGTTCTCCCAGTGAAACAACACCACATGCTGCTGAGAGCCTGTTCTCCAGTGTAACAACACCACATGCTGCTGAGAGCCTGTTCTCCCAGTGTAACACCACCACATGCTGCTGAGAGCCTGTTCTCCAGTGTAACAACACCACATGCTGCTGAGAGCCTGTTCTCCCAGTGTAACAACACCACATGCTGCTGAGAGCCTGTTCTCCCAGTGTAACAACACCACATGCTGCTGAGAGCCTGTTCTCCCAGTGTAACAACACCACATGCTGCTGAGAGCCTGTTCTCCATTGTAACAACACCACATGCTGCTGAGAGCCTGTTCTCCCAGTGTAACACCACCACATGCTGCTGAGAGCCTGTTCTCCAGTGTAACAACACCACATGCTGCTGAGAGCCTGTTCTCCCAGTGTAACAACACCACATGCTGCTGAGAGCCTGTTCTCCCAGTGTAACACCACATGCTGCTGAGAGCCTGTTCTCCCATTGTAACACCACATGCTGCTGAGAGCCTGTTCTCCCAGTGTAACACCACATGCTGCTGAGAGCCTGTTCTCCCAGTGTAACAACACCACATGCTGCTGAGAGCCTGTTCTCCCAGTGTAACAACACCACATGCTGCTGAGAGCCTGTTCTCCCAGTGTAACACCACCACATGCTGCTGAGAGCCTGTTCTCCCAGTGTAACAACACCACATGCTGCTGAGAGCCTGTTCTCCCAGTGTAACAACACCACATGCTGCTGAGAGCCTGTTCTCCAGTGTAACACCACCACATGCTGCTGAGAGCCTGTTCTCCCAGTGTAACAACACCACATGCTGCTGAGAGCCTGTTCTCCCAGTGTAACAACACCACATGCTGCTGAGAGCCTGTTCTCCAGTGTAACACCACCACATGCTGCTGAGAGCCTGTTCTCCCAGTGTAACACCACCACATGCTGCTGAGAGCCTGTTCTCCCAGTGTAACACCACCACATGCTGCTGAGAGCCTGTTCTCCCAGTGTAACAACACCACATGCTGCTGAGAGCCTGTTCTCCCAGTGTAACAACACCACATGCTGCTGAGAGCCTGTTCTCCCAGTGTAACAACACCACATGCTGCTGAGAGCCTGTTCTCCCAGTGTAACAACACCACATGCTGCTGAGAGCCTGTTCTCCCAGTGTAACACCACCACATGCTGCTGAGAGCCTGTTCTCCCAGTGTAACAACACCACATGCTGCTGAGAGCCTGTTCTCCCAGTGTAACAACACCACATGCTGCTGAGAGCCTGTTCTCCCAGTGTAACAACACCACATGCTGCTGAGAGCCTGTTCTCCCAGTGTAACAACACCACATGCTGCTGAGAGCCTGTTCTCCCAGTGTAACAACACCACATGCTGCTGAGAGCCTGTTCTCCCAGTGTAACAACACCACATGCTGCTGAGAGCCTGTTCTCCCAGTGTAACAACACCACATGCTGCTGAGAGCCTGTTCTCCCAGTGTAACAACACCACATGCTGCTGAGAGCCTGTTCTCCCAGTGTAACAACACCACATGCTGCTGGGAGCCTGTTCTCCCAGTGTAACAACACCACATGCTGCTGAGAGCCTGTTCTCCCAGTGTAACAACACCACATGCTGCTGAGAGCATGTTCTCCCAGTGTAACAACACCACATGCTGCTGAGAGCCTGTTCTCCCAGTGAAACTACACTATACAGACAAAGGCCCTTATTTATCAACGCGGTGTACACCGCGTTGATAAATAAGGGCCAAAGTTACTAGTCAGACAAAGTTACTTTACTTTAAGCAACTCAACTCATATAAACCACTGTCACAGTATCCCAAACCATGTGCCTGCGTGTGCTGCCATAGAAGGGAAGCTTTATGGTAAGAGTGTGCTGCCATAGAAGGGAAGCTGTATGGTAAGGGTGTGCTGCCATAGAAGGGAAGCTGTATGGTAAGGGTGTGCTGCCATAGAAGGGAAGCTGTATGGTAAGAATGTGCTGCCATAGAAGGGAAGCTGTATGGTAAGGGTGTGCTGCCATAGAAGGGAAGCTGTATGGTAAGGGTGTGCTGCCATAGAAGGGAAGCTGTATGGTAAGGGTGTGCTGCCATAGAAGGGAAGCTGTATGGTAAGGGTGTGCTGCCATAGAAGGGAAGCTGTATGGTAAGGGTGTGCTGCCATAGAAGGGAAGCTATATGGTAAGGGTGTGCTGCCATAGAAGGGAAGCTTTATGATAACACACACACACACACACACACACACACACACACACACACACACACACACGTATTAACATTTGTTTGAACTTATGCCATGTCTCACATTGTTTCAATTCTGTTTCTGAACGGACCACAGCCCACCAATGGGACGGCAGGTTTCCACAGTCCACCAATGGGACGGCAGGTTTCCACAGCCCACCAATGGGACGGCAGGTTTCCACAGCCCACCAATGGGACGGCAGGTTCCCACAGCCCACCAATGAGACGGCAGGTTTCCACAGCCCACCAATGGGACGGCAGGTTTCCACAGCCCACCAATGGGACGGCAGGTTTCCACAGCCCACCAATGAGACGCAGTGAGTTTTTTCCTTCTTTTTTTGAGGGCTGCTAGCCCCTCCTATATACAGCTTTTGTCTCCACACGTCTCAATATTTGCCATTGACAATGAAAGGAGAAATTAGGTCAAATATCCGCCAAATATGACGTAAATTTAAACAACCAATCACATCCATTCAGTTGTTCATGAGGTGATGTATGATGATAAGAACGCCCCTCACTTCACACGGGTGTAAAGATATATATTTTTACTTTTTGCCTTTATTGATAGATTAATAGTAGTTTGACAGGGAACAGGGGGACGGGGGACGGGGGGGGTAAGACACACAGCAAAGGTCGTCGGGATCGGGACTCGATCACCTCTTCTGTAGCACAGTTAGTAGCTGAGATACACGTGTGTGTGTGTGTGTGTGTGTGTGTGTGTGTGTGTGTGTGTGTGTGTGTGTGTGTGTGTGTGTGTGTGTGTGTGTGTGTGTGTGTGTGTGTGTGTGTGTGTGTGTGTGTGTGTGTGTGTGTGTGTGCGCGCGCGCGCGTGCACGCCGTATATTTACGTACCCCGACGTATACTCCGTCTATATAATGGTTGAGTCCCACCGCAGTGTTTAACATTGGTCCGGTTGCTATGGCAACGCCCCACCGCTCCAGCTATGGGATTGAACATATAATCACGGTGTAAAGCAGTTGGAAGTCGGACTCCAGGAGAGCCGTCCTTGGTGGATCTTCTGCCATTACAAATTTCGGGTTTCGGAGACATGGCCAAAGCATTTGCCAAAAACGTACGTTGAGAACCCCTGTTTTAACACAATCTATGCCAATCAACTCGAGAAATCTCGAGTTGATTATTTCCAGATTGGTGCCAACCAGGGTTAATTCTGACAGGACATTTTGATGCAGTTTTAGTTCATAGTCCTTTGAATAACATTTAGTTTAGTTTTAGTCATAATTATTTTTGACATCTGAAATGATGACAAAAGTATTTTAGTCGACTACTTCCACAGTTGATTTCGTGCATATTGGCCTTGATGGCATGCGTCGTAATGGCTGATTTTACACTCGGGTGCATGCTGAAAATAGTCGATCTACAAGCTTGCAGATCTTCTGTTTTTAGAGAGCCCGAGCACAACCATCCATCCAACCATCTTCAACCGCTTATCCGTAGTCGGGTCGCGGGGGCAACAGCTCCACCAGAGAGCTCCAGACTTCCCTCTCCAGAGCAACATTAGTGACTTCCTCCTGGGGGATTCTGAGACGTTCCAAGGCCAGTGAGCCAGTGGGCTCCTTTCCAGGCGAAGGAGCAGCGGTTCTACTCTCTCGTGTGACTGAACTTCTCACCCTATCTCTAAGGGAGATGCCAGCCACCCGTCAAAGAAAACTAATTTTGGCCGCTTGTATTCGTGACCTTATTCTTTCGGTCATGACCCACACTTCATGACCATAGGTGAGAGTAGGAACACTTCATGACCATAGGTGAGAGTAGGAACACTTCATGACCATAGGTGAGAGTAGGAACACTTCATGACCATAGGTGAGAGTAGGAACACTTCATGACCATAGGTGAGAGTAGGAACACTTCATGACCATAGGTGAGAGTAGGAACACTTCATGACCATAGGTGAGAGTAGGAACACTTCATGACCATAGGTGAGAGTAGGAACGAAGATTGCTCGGTAGACGGAGAGCTTTGCCTTCTGGCTCAACTCTCTTTTCGTGTAGCCCGAGCACAACCAAACATAAAATGACTTATTTTACTTCTACTGGATCTCTTCTCCACTAGTCCCTCCCTATAAAGTCTAGTTTGTATTTGTCGACAAAGAAAAACCTGTTTTTTTGTGAGGGTACCTACCCTAAAAGTCTTCATCACGCTCATTCAAACGTGTATTAAAAGGTTGTGAAGAATCCACTCCAGTGATCCATGGCAGGTTTTGTTTTTCTCTCTCTGTGTTCGGAGGCCTTTTGCCTGCAAGTGTCGCTGTTGAGGGATTCCGCCTGTCAATCATGGCCTCTGCTCCGCCCCCCCAGGGGGAGAAGGAGATGGGGCGGGATCAATGGACTATGACATCAAAGTCCACGGGCCAATCACAGCACTTTCCTGAGCCTAATTAATCAGAAAATACCAGACCACTGAAAAAGTTTCAGTGTGAAAATCCATTTAAATCTTTTTGAGGTCTTTACTTCATTATTGTTTTTGTTTCTCCTTACGACACGCTGTCTTATTCATTTGTCATACATGCTTTTATTTAATTTGTATTTATTTTTTTAATTATATTTTATTGACAAATACACAAATACACAAAAGTTCCTCACAAGCGTGTGTTGCAAATAGTATTGTAACGATTAAATAATTAAATTAACTGTTACTCTTTTTTAAAGCACGGGATAGTGACTGATCTCCTTCGACACAATTGATTTATGCTGAATGACAGGAATGGCAATAGACATTAGACAGCAAACACACTCAGTAAGAACACAGCGAAGTAGTGATGAAGTTATGATAGTATTTATCTACTCAAAGGAGAAATAATAATACAGCCAGGTATAAACAACAACCAACTCAGATGAATGAAAACAAGTTGAAACCCTTTGAACCGAATGTCCTCGATTCGCGCCCGCACGCACGCACGCACGCACGTACGTCCGCTAAGTAGTTTATTAGATAGGTCTGTAAGAAAAGAGTAATTAAAGTCCGCATCTCGCGCACGCGCCCGCACGCTCCTATTGTTCCTTATCGCTCCGTGAATCCAAACGGCTCCAAACCGTCCCAGAACAAACGAAAAGTGTCAATCAATCAATGTCAATCCAAAAACGTTACTCCAAAAGTTATCCAAAAAGTAAAGGGATCCCCAGCAACGACGTAATCCACAAAGTAATGACTCCCAAGGGAAAAAACAACAATGGATCCTCGCGGGGTATAAAATAAAATATAAACGGTCTCACCAAGTCTTTTCTCTTGTGAAGTACAGCGCGCGGCAGTGTGGCCTTAGCTATTTTCCACCTATAGCGTTCCGAGTAGAGTTAATTATTAAATAAATAATGATCAAACTGGTCTAGGTCTCCTGTGGACTTCCTGGACGGTTTGCCTCTCTCGTTCGTTCCTCTCACGGGCCGGCCACCAACGCCTACTTTACGTGCGTCAGACAGTCTCGGACCCGTCAATCAAAACAATCCCCTCAAATCATAACATAGGCTTTCAAAACACCCCTTAAACAATAACAAAATAAAACCTATTAGGACATTACCCTTAAAGGATGGCGTTAATTAAGGACCATTATACAATATCTGTGACATACACTTTTAAATGCCATAAATAAAATAAATCCTTCTTTTAACATATGTGGCAGCGCTACATAGACCCCCCCTCCAGCCATCGGCTACTAGGGTGAGGTACCATAGAACCTTTTTATATTCACCACATTGATAGTGTCCTGTTTATCAGGTGGGTTATTCCATCCGATTCGGTAATTCACCGGCCCTAATTTTCTCAGTATTTTAGCTGGCCCCTCCCACTTGGGCGCTAGCTTGGCGGAGAACTTGTCGCTGGCCTTCGAGAGAGGATGAGTCCTGACCCAGACTAGGTCACCCGCTAGAAAGTGCGCTTCTTTCCTGCGGGCATTATAATACCTAGCTTGTCTAGCCTGGTGCACACCCACTCTCCTCCTGACCTCCTCCGCCATCTTCTGTTGTCTCTCCACCAGGTTGTATGCGGCTTGGTCTGCCGGAGACGGTGGTTTATTGATCAGCCTCTCCAGTGGGCCTTGGAGCTTCCGACCCAAAGCCAGCTCAGCAGGGACTTTCCCGGTGGTTTCCTGTTGGGCTGTGTTGAGGGCGAAGCGGAACTCTGGTAGCCACTGGTCCCAGGTGTTATGGTGCTGGCCGACGAATGATGCAATCATGGTTTTCAATGTCCGGTTGATGCGTTCTGTAAGGTTGGTTTGTGGGTGGTAACTGGTGGTGAGTTTCTGGACAACACCCCAAGCCTTGCAGAGGTCCATCAACAAGTTGGCAGTGAATTGAGGTCCTCGGTCCGAAACGAGGTACGAGGGCACCCCCCAGCGGGTGAAGATTTCCTCCCTGAGGATCTTGATGAGACGAGGTGTTTTGCTGTCTCTCAAGGGGAACATCTCTACCCATTTGGAGTAATAGTCCACCACTACCAAGAGGTAAACGTTGCCGGCTTTGCTCCTGGGGAATGGACCCATCAGGTCGACGCCTAACATCACTCCGGGAGCGGTGACTTGAGTGCTCTGTAGTAGCCCTGCCGGCTTGGTGTTGTCTGCCTTGTATTGCTGGCAGGTCACACAAGTCTTTGTGTGATCCCATACGTCCTTCCGGACCATTGGCCACCAGGCAACCTCCAGCACTCTTAAGAGGGTCTTCAGGCGACCCAGATGACCCCCCAACGGATTGTCGTGGAAGTACCTCAGGAATTCTGCCACCAGAGTCTGCGGAACGACCAACTGCCACTTTTCTCCCTGGTTCTTCAGCGGTACTCTTCGGTACAATAGCCCTTGGTGGTTACAGAAGCCGATGCGATCGGGTGGAGATGTTGTCCGACCGCTGTCTCTCCTCAGGTCCATCACAACCTGGTCTGTTCCTTGGGCCGTCGCCAATTCCGCCAATGTGGTCGGCAAGTCCGAGGGGCTTTTCGAGGACATGACAAGACAGGGTGAGGAGTGAATGGAGAGTGGCCCATAAGCACGGGACAGTGCATCCGGGGCGACGTTAAGACAGCCCTTCCGATAATGAACCTTGAAGGTGAATTGTTGCAGTCGGAGTATCCAACGAGTCAGTCGAGAGGTGGTCTTCGGGCAGTTGAAAGCCCAGGACAGTGCAGCATGGTCCGTGAAGACTGTGAACTCTGGTCCCTCCAGATAGTGCCTCCACTTTTCCACAGCCCAGACCACGGCCAGGCACTCCTTCTCAGAAGTGGAATAATTCCGCTCTGGGCCTCGGAGTCCCCTCGACGCGTAAGCAATTACATGCTCACCGTCGTCGGTGGTTTGGGAGAGGATGGCTCCGAGACCCACTTCGCTGGCATCCGTGTGTACCTGGAATGGTAGTGAGGTATTGGGTTGCGCCAACACTGGTGAGCTCTTCAACGCCTGCTTCAGGGCTTCCATGCTGTCTTGGCACTGGCTGGTCCAGTTCCATTCTACTCCCTTCCTCTTCAGGTTGTTAAGAGGGGCTGCCATGTCGGCAAAACGGGGAATGAATTTGTGGTACCATCCCGCAAGCCCCAAGAAACGCTGTACAGCCTTCAGATCCCGAGGGACAGGATAGTCAGACACAGCCTGGGTCTTAGATGGATCGACCTCCACGCCTCTGTTGGAGACAATATGCCCCAAGAACTTCAGCTCTCGTTTGAAAAAGTGGCACTTCTTCATGTTGAGGCTGAGATTGGCGGCATGCAACTTCTGGAAGACGGATTCCAAGTCTCGAAGATGTTGTTCTTTGGAGTGAGAGTATACTATGATGTCGTCGATGTAGACAAAGCATAGCTTTCCCCTCAACTCCGACAAGACCGTCTCCATCAGCCGCTGAAAGGAGGCTGCCGCATTCCGCAGACCGAATGGCATGGCCTTAAACTGGAAAAGTCCAAGAGATGTAATGAAAGCAGTCTTCGCCTTGCTCTCCTTTGCCATCGCCACCTGCCAGTATCCAGAC
The DNA here is from genome assembly GCF_951216825.1 of Electrona antarctica. NCBI lineage: Eukaryota > Metazoa > Chordata > Actinopteri > Myctophiformes > Myctophidae > Electrona > Electrona antarctica. The sequence goes on from NW_027638583.1 coordinate 183,253, forward strand.
TGCAAGTCCAAGGAACTGAACCATGAGGCCCCTTCCAAGGATTCAAGGATGTCGTGAATGATGGGCATCGGATAAGCGTCTGGCAGCGTTTTGGCATTCACCCTTCGGTAGTCCACACAGAATCTGTAGGACCCGTCTGGTTTGTTCACCAGAACTACAGGTGATGACCAAGCTGACTGTGACGGCTCAATGATCCCATCCACCAGCATCTTCTCCACATGTTCCTCTATGACTTTCTTCTTCTGTGGAGACACACGATACGCCTTGCATCGTACAGGCACTTCATCCTGCACGAAGATGGTGTGCTTCTCCACAGATGTCTTCCCCAGTTTACTGGAGGTGACTGCAGGCCAGTCACCCATGAGCTGTAGGAGCTCCTCCGGACAGTCCGTGTCATAAGGAACCCGTAACTCTGGGTTGACCGTAGAGGCCCAGCAACTCCTCCTCTCCCCTGGAGGCAAAGCATAATAGAGGAGGATGCCTGGTTGGTAGATGATGGTGGGAGACTTGTCCCACAAGCTGGAGTCGGCCTTCTGGCTTAAGAAAGGATAATAGGTGTAACCTTGTCCAGTCTTCAACCCATACCTATTCTTAGCCAGATCAAGAATGGCACCGGTCTCGGCAAGGAAATCTAGCCCAAGGATCAGTGGGAACACAAGATGGCGATCTTGCATCACATGGGTGTCAATGGTTCTTTTCACCCCATGCCAGTTGAACCCGAGGTCTTTCTTGCCCAGGGCCTGATGAGCTGAGCCATCAGCTAGGACAAAACCCTGTCTGACAACCGGTAAGGTTTCGTCTGGTAGCATGACTCGCTTCCACAGACTTTCCTTAATCAGGGTGAAAGAACTCCCAGTGTCCACCACTGCCTCTACTGGGATTCCCTTGATGGTAACTGGGACCAACAGGAGCTTATGTTCTTTCTTTTTGTAGCTCTTGTGTTGCACTAGAGAAAGCTCTGCTATGGTCTTCGCCGACTGTTTCTTCTTCTCCTTGCCCTGTTTGTCAGTACTCGCCTTCACCCTCTGCCAGTAGTCCTGGGTTCCTGAGAAGTCCTTCTCCACCATGAACCCCACCTTTACTAGCTCGGTCACTGTCGTCACAGTGCCCCGCAGGCAGCCAGCCACTTTAGGGTTGATGTTACTCAAGATGCGTCTCACTATATCTTCCTCTGGCATGTCTCGCTTCCACTTGAGGCACAGTGCACGATAATCGTATGCAAAGTCCCTGAGACATTGCTCTGGTTTCTGCACCATGGACCTCAGTCTCTCCTCCACTTCTGTCATGTAGTCAGAGGAGAGGAAAGCGGACATGAAGGCATTTTTAAATGAGACCCAATTGTGGACTTGGCTTTTAGCAGCCTGCCACCAGCTGAGTGCCGGCCCCTTGAAGACGGAGGACAGGGCTCCCAAAAGTTCCCGGTTGGAGAGGGGTCTTAAGGCAAGGAAGGTCTCACACTGCTCAATGAAGGCAAGGACATCGGAAGTTTCAGTCGTGGCACCAAACGTAGGAAACTCCAGCCGCACCGGGGGTTTGGAGTAAGACGGAGAGGAGAGTGAATGCGCACCAGGCTGACTATATGGTATAGGGGGCGCTATGGGGCTGACATCTGTGGAAAGTTCTAGGGGTCTGCTTGCTACAGGTGTACTAGTAGGTCTTGCCCTAGCAAGGTCTTTCTTCCACTTGTCGTCCCTGCGTAACAAACAGTTTACTGTATCCCTTTCCAGTTTCTGCATGTCTGCCCTCATATCTTCTCCTAGTCTGGTGAGAGTAGATTCAATGGACTGCCTTAGGTGGGCCTCCCTGTTCACTGAACTGGCTATGGAAGCTCTAAAATCATTTTCGAGCTTAGCCAATTTTTTTTCCAGAGACTTCACCTCACCTTTAAGTTCCCCATTAACACTCTTCAGAGAAGTCACCTCACCTTTAAGTTCATCATGATCAGCCTTTAGAGAATTCACCTCCCCTTTAAGCTCATTGTAATGAGTCACATCATTCTCATCCCTCCCATCATCATCATCATCATCATCATCATCATCATCTTCATCATCGTCATCATTTTCATTGTCATTATTTTCATTGTCATTATTTTCATTATCGGTTTCATGTTCAACCTGGGCATCAACCTGCCCTCTTTGATTCTCATCCCCAACATACAAATCACTTAACGAGGTTTCATGAGGGGGACTTCTCCTTGTGGTGAAAGATCCCGAAGTGAAATCTGGGTCCCCCTGAACTACAGGTAGGCTATCAACCATTGGAGTATAGGGAGAATCATGGACAGGAGTAGACACGACGTCACTTGTTTCTACTCGGAACTCCTTCTGGTGTTGCCATATTGCAAAGCTAAACCAAACCAGCTTATCACAATCAATTAATCAATCAATCGATCGATCAATCAATCAATCAATCAATTTAAATCAGTTCCCCGTATGGGCCACCATTATGTAACGATTAAATAATTAAATTAACTGTTACTCTTTTTTAAAGCGGGGTATAAAATAAAATATAAACGGTCTCACCAAGTCTTTTCTCTTGTGAAGTACAGCGCGCGGCAGTGTGGCCTTAGCTATTTTCCACCTATAGCGTTCCGAGTAGAGTTAATTATTAAATAAATAATGATCAAACTGGTCTAGGTCTCCTGTGGACTTCCTGGACGGTTTGCCTCTCTCGTTCGTTCCTCCCGCGGGCCGGCCACCAACGCCTACTTTACGTGCGTCAGACAGTCTCGGACCCGTCAATCAAAACAATCCCCTCAAATCATAACATAGGCTTTCAAAACACCCCTTAAACAATAACAAAATAAAACCTATTAGGACATTACCCTTAAAGGATGGCGTTAATTAAGGACCATTATACAATATCTGTGACATACACTTTTAAATGCCATAAATAAAATAAATCCTTCTTTTAACATATGTGGCAGCGCTACAATTGTATTTCTATAGTGATTGTATTTCTATGTGATTGTTTTTCTATAGTGATTGTATTTCTATGTGATTGTATTTCTATGTGATTGTATTTCTATAGTGATTGTATTTCTATGTGATTGTATTTCTATAGTGATTGTATTTCTATGTGATTGTATTTCTATAGTGATTGTATTTCTATGTGATTGTATTTCTATGTGATTGTATTTCTATAGTGATTGTATTTCAATAGTGATTGTATTTCTATGTGATTGTTTTTCTATGTGATTGTTTTTCTATGTGATTGTATTTCTATAGTGATTGTATTTCTATGTGATTGTTTTTCTATGTGATTGTTTTTTTATGTTTTTCTATGTGATTGTATTTCTATGTGATTGTATTTCTATGTGATTGTATTTCTATAGTGATTGTATTTCTATGTGATTGTATTTCTATGTGATTGTATTTCTATAGTGATTGTATTTCTATGTGATTGTATTTCTATGTGATTGTATTTCTATAGTGATTGTATTTCTATAGTGATTGTATTTCTATGTTATTGTATTTCTATAGTGATTGTATTTCTATAGTGATTGTATTTCTATGTGATTGTATTTCTATAGTGATTGTATTTCTATAGTGATTGTATTTCTATGTGATTGTATTTCTATAGTGATTGTATTTCTATGTGATTGTATTTCTATAGTGATTGTATTTCTATGTGATTGTACTTCTATGTGATTGTATTTAAATGTATTTCTATGTGATTGTATTTCTATAGTGATTGTATTTCTATAGTGATTGTATTTCTATGTGATTGTATTTCTATAGTGATTGTATTTCTATGTGATTGTTTTTCTATGTGATTGTTTTTCTATGTGATTGTATTTCTATAGTGATTGTATTTCTATGTGATTGTATTTCTATGTGATTGTTTTTCTATGTGATTGTATTTCTATGTGATTGTATTTCTATGTGATTGTATTTATATAGTGATTGTATTTCTATCAGTGATTGTATTTCTATGTGATTGTATTTCTATGTGATTGTATTTCTAGACGACACTGAAAATCGGTGTAATTTCACGAATGAATAAAACTTGAATGAATGAATATATGTAAAGCTCCACCTATATAATCCTTCCATGAATGAATATATGTAAACTACTCCATCCATGAATGAATATATGTAAACTACTCCACCTATCTAATCCTTCCATGAATGAATATATGTAAACTACTCCATCCATGAATGAATATATGTAAACTACTCCACCTATCTAATCCATCCATGAATGAATATATGTAAACTACTCCATCCATGAATGAATATATGTAAACTACTCCACCTATCTAATCCATCCATGAATGAATATATGCAAACTACTCCATCCATGAATGAATATATGTAAACTACTCCACCTATCTAATCCATCCATGAATGAATATATGTAAACTACTCCATCCATGAATGAATATATGTAAACTACTCCACCTATCTAATCCATCCATGAATGAATATATGTAAACTACTCCATCCATGAATGAATATATGTAAACTACTCCACCTATCTAATCCTTCCATGAATGAATATATGTAAACTACTCCATCCATGAATGAATATATGTAAACTACTCCACCTATCTAATCCTTCCATGAATGAATATATGTAAACTACTCCATCCATGAATGAATATATGTAAACTACTCCACCTATCTAATCCTTCCATGAATGAATATATGTAAACTACTCCACCTATCTAATCCTTCCATGAATGAATATATGTAAACTACTCCATCCATGAATGAATATATGTAAACTACTCCATCCATGAATGAATATATGTAAACTACTCCACCTATCTAATCCTTCCATGAATGCATATATGTAAACTACTCCACCTATCTAATCCTTCCATGAATGAATATATGTAAACTACTCCATCCATGAATGAATATATGTAAACTACTCCATCCATGAATGAATATATGTAAACTACTCCACCTATCTAATCCTTCCATGAATGCATATATGTAAACTACTCCATCCATGAATGAATATATGTAAACTACTCCACCTATCTAATCCTTCCATGAATGCATATATGTAAACTACTCCATCTATCTAATCCTGTGTTTTGGGTGCAGAGGAAATGTATATATATGAAAATATGATAAGTTATGACTTGTTGGCACGTTAGGGGGGGAGGGGGGCTATTATTAATATCACCACTCCTCCCAAAGTGGGGGGAGGGGAGGGAGGGGGGAGGGGAGGAGAGGAGGGGGGCCTTAGTGCCTGGCTCCCTGCATGGGGGGGGGGGGGGGGGTGCAGCTGAATTAGCAGAGCTATAAAAGTGCTCCAGACTCTGATATATTCAGCCTTTAATGATATTAGCGTTAGCATTAGCGCTGTGTCAGCACCGTGTGTGTGTGTGTGTGTGTGTGTGTGTGTGTGTGTGTGTGTGTGTGTGTGTGTGTGTGTGTGTGTGTGTGTGTGTGTGTGTGTGTGTGTGTGTGTGTGTGCACCGAGGCTGTGGGACGCCAGACAGAAATTATTACAGTGGGGTGTACAGTACAGGAACTACATTTACAGTATTAAAGGAACTACATTTACAGTATTAAAGGAACTACATTTACAGTATTAAAGGAACTACAGTACAAGTACATTTACTTTAGTACAATGTTGAGATGTTTTTACATCTATAGATAGATCTATAGATCTAAATACTACCATTACCATTAAAGGAGCAATTGGGTGATTTGGAAAAAGAAAAAAAAACGGTCTGCCCCGGTAACGTGTGCGCGCGCGCGCGCGCGCGCGCGAGCGAGAGAGAGAGAGAGAGAGAGAGAGAGAGAG
>NW_027638583.1:194018-206909 GCF_951216825.1 Electrona antarctica
AAAAACCTAACCATGGCAATGATAAAACCCTGGCAATGATAAAACCATGGCAATGATAAAACCTAACCCTGGCAATGATAAAACCGAACCCTGGCAATGATAAAACCATGGCAATGATAAAACCTAACCATGGCAATGATAAAACCTAACCATGGCAATGATAAAACCATGGCAATGATAAAACCTAACCATGGCAATGATAAAACCTAACCCTGGCAATGATAAAACCTAACCATGGCAATGATAAAACCTAACCATGGTTATGATAAAACCATGGCAATGATAAAACCTAACCATGGCAATGATAAAACCTAACCCTGGCAATGGTAAAACCTAACCATGGCAATGATAAAACCTAACCATGGCAATGATAAAACCTAACCATGGCAATGATAAAACCTAACCCTGGCAATGGTAAAACCTAACCATGGCAATGATAAAACCTAACCATGGCAATGATAAAACCTAACCATGGCAATGATAAAACCTTGGCAATGATAAAACCTAACCATGGCAATGATAAAACCATGGCAATGATAAAACCATGGCAATGATAAAACCTAACCATGGCAATGATAAAACCTAACCATGACAATGATAAAACCTAACCATGGCAATGATAAAACCTAACCATGGCAATGATAAAACCATGGCAATGATAAAACCATGGCAATGATAAAACCTTGGCAATGATAAAACCTAACCCTGGCAATGATAAAACCATGGTTATGATAAAACCTTGGTTATGATAAAACCTTGGTTATGATAAAACCTTGGTTATGATAAAACCTTGGCAATGATAAAACCTAACCATGGCAATGATAAAACCTAACCATGGCAATGATAAAACCATGGTTATGATAAAACCATGGTTATGATAAAACCTTGGTTATGATAAAACCATGGCAATGATAAAACCATGGTTATGATAAAACCATGGACGGACCTAACCCTGCCGAAGGGGACAGGTATTACTCCCCCGGAAATTCCCTGTATGTATCAGTATCATTGAAGTTCCCTGTATGTATCAGTATCATTCACGCAACGATGAAACTGATGGTAAAAAGTCACACTCACGGCCATAGCCCTGGTAGTGATTTTGGACCTGGCGAGAGCCCTAGCATACCCCCAAACGCGGGTGCGATGGGAATATTTAACCCCTACCCTGAGAGTCCGGGAAGGTGGTCTACCCGGATACCTAACAATCATAGGTTCCCTATCATGTACCAGACAGAACGATTCACAGATCCATTGGGAACAGTGGAAGTTATTCCAAGATACAGAGAACGGTGGCCATCCCTTGCCGAAGGTCGGCGCACCCCCTCAGTGTTCTCCCTACGATACTGAAGTTGACTGTATGTCAAGCCATGGATCATATGCTCTGTAATTCACACCTCACATGGTCTGAGGAACGAAGCTGTTAGACTATCCGGTAAAAGCGAGTGGTGTTGACGGGTTACGTGGCGAGGTCGTCCAAGCGTTAAAGACCGCACGGGGACCCCGAGCCACACACACCTGCCTGATAGTGATTACACGCTTCCGGTACGTAGGGGATCCCCAGTGGGAACCTCAGGAGGAAGAAGGTGCCTTTGAGATTTATAACACTGTGACCTCAGTGTTACAGACCACCTGGCATACGCTACGTGGGGTGATTAAGTGGACCCTCCCTATACTGATTACGGTGGGCCTCATTATCATTATCTCCACACTTCATAAGATAGGGTGTGTGCCCCTGGCAGGCAAGGCTGGGAAAGCGACTGGCCTTGTTCTATTCAGCATTGTCCGGCGCACCCCACGCGAAGGGGACGAGACCTATATGCTGTAAAATGCTATAAGAAGCCTTCTGTAGACATAGTATAGACAATCACGCAGTAGACTACAGATATTGCACCACTCTATCAGCAAACGCTCCATCTAACCATCAAGACGGGTTATTTTCCCAGAGGCTGGATGGAGATGCTCCATGAGATAGATTTGACCGGGCCTATGACCCCGGACGAACCGATGGAACCAGATTTATCCTCTCTTCTGGATGAGGACACGATCCCTTACGAGCCAGAAGCAAACGCTCGAGAATGGCTACCCTCCCGGAGCGTAGCCATGAATGCTCCGCCGCTTCCATCTGCCCCCGTGCAGCCGCCTCCCGCCGCACCGCCACAACCGGCTGACCAGACTGTCCCAGTGGCTTCCCAGCTTGCTGCCGCAGCTCCCCCGCCCGTGCCTGCGCGCGCAGCGAGAGCTATGGTTGAGTCCTCCTGGGTCCCGAGCAAAGGGACTTCCCGTGCGGTCGACAGCAGCGCCCCGATCGCCCTGCTTGATCGTGACGGACATCGGATATCCCACAACAGGCTCAAGGATCCCTGCACCTGGGACGGCATTGCCAGTTATAACCCGGGCGTGAGACCTACTAATCCCCCATTTAGTTCTATGGGCTGGCTTGAGAAGATGAACTTAGAAGAGTGTTCCGTACTCAAGGCCCGGGTTAGCAATCGCCTGGAAGGTGACAACTGGGGGTCTATGTTTGACACCCAGGTCAGCATATGGCAAGTCGGCAAAGTCACGACGACCCAGTGTCACGAGTACAGAGAGTGCCAGGGCATGGTATGGGCTTGTGTAGCCGGGGCCACAGGCCAAGCTGGGTTGATGAATGACCTCGCCATTCTGGGCCCCTACCGCGAACCCAGAGCCATGCAGTACCGCCAAGGCCTTGACACCCACAAGAAGGGCCCGGGAGAACCAGGAACTTCAGAGGTCAGAGGGGGTGAAGTATGCGGCGAGCCAGCGACGCCCCGGGTGACCTCAAGAGCCCCTGTCATCGCGCAGCAACGCCGACAGCCAGCCCAGGCTGCCCGCCAGAGGAAGAAGAAAGGCCCACGAGCAGAGGGACACCGACGGACGGACAGGCCCCCCCCCAGATGGCCGTCTCCGAGCGAGCAATGGAACGACTGGGTTCCCCCTCCGCCAGGCCACCCGCCCTACGAAGCAGAGAGGTACGGACCGGACGGGCCATACCGGCCTGACACATACCCAGGGCACGAGGCCTATCGCCCTCCAGCAGAGGCCTACCCCCCGGCCCAGCCAGTATACTATAATCCTGGGCCAGCCCACGGGTCATATCCAAGCGCCCACGGCCGCTATTAAAGTGACAATGGACGAGATGCTGAAATGATGTGACACGTTATATAGTGTTGACCATTAAAATGCAAATTCCCCATTTGTTACAACTGTGTTGAATAACATGTGTTTTGTATTTACATATGTTATATATATACTCATAATACAGTGATCGTGGTATGGCAGTTGAAGGGTTAATGTGTTTGTGTCATGTGTAAGTGTGATAACTATATACATTCACCTTGCTATATTATTGTAGGCACAGTACTGTCTAGTAAACTGGACGAGATGACCTTGTGCTAGCCGCCTGTTCGGTGAGGTTACCATCGGGCATAAGAGAGGAGACGCATGCACGTGCGGGCTCGCTTGTGCATGTGTCTCTAGACGTAGTGTTGGGATAACCTCCCCAATTGTGACGCTATGTTTCCTAAAGTTGATATATAGGTCTGTTTTATCGGCGAGGCTCCCAGATGCGACTTTTGGCTGAAAAGAGAACTATTCTCTCTATACCTTGCTCGTTAGAACACTGATTCTTTGTGTGCTATCTTGTGAGTTTTTGAGACTGCCTTCTCTGTTCTGTTTCTCTTACTCTGTGCATTTTCTGAATAAATCCTCACTTTTTTATATCGTCTTCCTTTATACCATTTTGAGCCATTCCTGTGCAGACTCAGATAGTTTTTGATCACTTTTCCAGATTTTCATATTTGAAGGTGAGTGAATTAAAAAGTGAATTGTATCACTCGACCCCCCCCCCCTCTCCGTGAGCGGGCAAGGGTCAGTGAGAAAGAGGCCCACGGTATAACGCCGGCTTCAAAGTGTACGAGCCCCGGCTGTGAGTAAATCACCCCGGCTGCTGCTGCTGTCCGAATAGCTGTATGTGGGAAAGGGTGCCTGCCATTTCTCGTTTAACCCTTCGACTCCCGGGCCTCACGAGGGTCCTGGATGAACGGTCAGACAAGACAGAGAATTGCATGGTACCACCGTCCACACAGCCTACAGACAACAGATCTTACACACCGTAAAAACAAGTGTTCATGTATATGTCATATGTCTGGTGTTCAGTAACATTATTAATGACCCCTCTATATTGAGCGGCCGTTAAGGGAGTGAATCGAGGAGTGTGTTAGTAGAAGCCTTAATTGGTGTAAGTGTCTCTGGGCTCTGAGTCAGGTGTATGGTATTATAATTTATTATCAGGCATTTTTAATAAACATGATACGCATATTTCATATGACGTTCAGCAGAGGAATTCCATATTATACGAATGTATAGCGTGGAAGCGGAGAATTGTATACGTGTGTTGCCTTTCGCGAGATAGTGTGAGACAGTTATCTCGACTGTAGAATTCCACTACAGTAAGTCATTGCTGAGACAGTTTAGAAGACGGGTAGAAAGCCCTAACGAATCGGGGGCCGTCACTTAGCAACTGACGGTGTACCGAGGTTAGGCGAGAGGGGGCCGGGGTCTAAGGTAGACCCCAGCGGAGAGTCAGTGCTCTCTCTTTTTACACATGGCAATGATAAAACCTAACCATGGCAATGATAAAACCATGGTTATGATAAAACCATGGTTATGATAAAACCATGGCAATGATAAAACCTAACCATGGCAATGATAAAACCATGGCAATGATAAAACCTAACCATGGCAATGATAAAACCTAACCATGGCAATGATAAAACCTAACCATGGCAATGATAAAACCTAACCATGGCAATGATAAAACCTAACCATGGCAATGGTAAAACCTAACCATGGCAATGATAAAACCTAACCATGGCAATGATAAAACCTAACCATGGCAATGATAAAACCATGGCAATGATAAAACCTAACCATGGCAATGATAAAACCTAACCATGGCAATGATAAAACCTAACCATGGCAATGATAAAACCTAACCATGGCAATGATAAAACCATGGCAATGATAAAACCTAACCATGGCAATGATAAAACCTAACCATGGCAATGATAAAACCATGGCAATGATAAAACCATGGCAATGATAAAACCTAACCATGGCAATGATAAAACCATGGCTATGATAAAACCATGGTTATGATAAAACCTAACCATGGCAATGATAAAACCCTGGCAATGATAAAACCTAACCCTGGCAATGATAAAACCCTGGCAATGATAAAACCATGGCAATGATAAAACCTAACCCTGGCAATGATAAAACCGAACCCTGGCAATGATAAAACCATGGCAATGATAAAACCTAACCATGGCAATGATAAAAACCTAACCATGGCAATGATAAAACCATGGCAATGATAAAACCTAACCATGGCAATGATAAAACCTAACCCTGGCAATGATAAAACCTAACCATGGTTATGATAAAACCTAACCATGGTTATGATAAAACCATGGCAATGATAAAACCTAACCATGGCAATGATAAAACCTAACCCTGGCAATGGTAAAACCTAACCATGGCAATGATAAAACCTAACCATGGCAATGATAAAACCTAACCATGGCAATGATAAAACCTTGGCAATGATAAAACCATGGCAATGATAAAACCATGGCAATGATAAAACCATGGCAATGATAAAACCTAACCATGGCAATGATAAAACCTAACCATGGCAATGATAAAACCTAACCATGGCAATGATAAAACCATGGCAATGATAAAACCATGGCAATGATAAAACCTTGGCAATGATAAAACCTAACCCTGGCAATGATAAAACCATGGTTATGATAAAACCTTGGTTATGATAAAACCTTGGTTATGATAAAACCTTGGCAATGATAAAACCTAACCATGGCAATGATAAAACCATGGTTATGATAAAACCTAACCATGGCAATGATAAAACCTTGGTTATGATAAAACCTAACCATGGCAATGATACAACCTAACCATGGCAATGATAAAACCATGGTTATGATAAAACCATGGTTATGATAAAACCTTGGTTATGATAAAACCATGGCAATGATAAAACCATGGTTATGATAAAACCATGGTTATGATAAAACCATGGTTATGATAAAACCATGGCTATGATAAAACCATGGTTATGATAAAACCATGGTTATGATAAAACCATGGTTATGATAAAACCATGGCTATGATAAAACCTTGGCAATGATAAAACCATGGCTATGATAAAACCTTGGCAATGATAAAACCATGGCTATGATAAAACCTTGGCAATGTGCGATTTAATGCTGGCGTCAAGGCGGTTAATTCTTCTGTGCTCGACTCTCACAGCGCTCTGAGTTATTGGCTCAGCGCGGTCGTTTGTACGACCAATAGGAATGTCCGGACAGCCTTTGTAATGAGTTATTACAACCAATAGGAATGTCCGGACAGCCTTTGTAATGAGTTATTACAACCAATAGGAATGTCCGGACGGTCTTTCTAATTAGCTCAACGTGAGTTATTCAGTCGGGCCGAACGGCGTGTTGAACAATAACTCTAAAAGATATCATATTTTATCCTCCGTTAAGTGGACGCTCTGAGAGAGAGAGAGAGAGAGAGAGAGAGAGAGAGACAGAATAATTCCTCCTCTTTTCCTGGAATGAAATCATAAACGGTACAATCAAGGGACTCTGCTCTGAGGGTTAGGCAAAAACTATAGAGTTCTCAACAGGCCCGAAAATTAAGGCCCGGCCCTGTGTGGCCTCATCAGACCCTGTACACTCAGGACACTGCCCCCCCGCTGCCACCCTTAGATCTCCATATATGGAGCTGACCTGTTCTGATATTCCATATGTTGATCTGACCTCATCAAACCCTGTACACTCAAGACACGCTCCATATATGGCAGCCGGTACAGAATTAATTCCATACCTGACCCTCCCATGTATGCCAAAGCGCCAGCGCTCACCCAGCAGTCTGCCGTCACCCAGGAGGATGTGTGTGTGTGTGTGTGTGTGTGTGTGTGTGTGTGTGTGTGTGTGTGTGTGTGTGTGTGTGTGTGTGTGTGTGTGTGTGTGTGTGTGTGTGTGTGCACGTCTTACTGGTTTGTTCTCAAAGCTGAATGATGCTCCTCTACCTGCAACGGAACTGAAATCCATTCATTTTATTCATCACATAAAACAGTTCCACATGTTGCCACTTTTACAAGTTCCGTATCTTATAATTTATTTTATTTTATTATAAAAGTACTTTGTGAATCTGCTTGTTTTAAAATGTGCTTCGTGAATAAAGGTAATATTAATCTTGTGTATGTCTGGCCATCCATAAATGCATTTATGCAGAAATGTAACACATGACATTTCCATAAAATATAGCCGTGCGTGCGTGCATGTGTGCACATAAAAGCACACACCTGCCCCTATGTCTAAGATACAGAATGTTCTCCATAAATTATCATTAATATTATTAATGATAATTATTCCTATCAGCTCCCACACTGTTTTAGAACCCTGACATTTTTATTAAAAAAAAAAGTCTTCTAAATCCTGACAGTTTTCTGAAAAACCTCATGTTTCTATATCAGTGGTGCTCAAACCTTTTTCATGTCAAGGACCCCCAGAATTATCAGAATTTGGCCTCCAGGGACCCCCATCTGAAAATATGTTGTTCCGTGACTGGTTAAGTAGTAATCAGCGAATCACAGAATGCAGCTACTGAATTCCTCAAAGGTCACAATATAAGGTGTTTTGTTGGAGACGGTTGCGGTCGGTCGGTACTGAGAGCATCCCATGTTCTGATTGGTCGGTATAGACGCTACAGAGAGCATCCCATGTTCTGATTGGTCGGTATAGACGCTACTGAGAGCATCCCATGTTCTGATTGGTCGGTATAGACGCTACTGAGAGCATCCCATGTTCTGATTGGTCGGTATAGACGCTACTGAGAGCATCCCATGTTCTGATTGGTCGGTATAGACGCTACTGAGAGCATCCCATGTTCTGATTGGTCGGTATAGACGCTACTGAGAGCATCCCATGTTCTGATTGGACGACGTTCTAAGCGGGCGTGGGGGGGGAACGTACATTGCGACATTTTGCTGCTTCCACTTAAATAAAGCAATAATCACGTCTTCACTGTGGGAGAAATCAGCCGCTGTGTCTCTGTGCTCGGCTGCGTGTTTCTGTGTGTGTGTGTGTGTGTGTGTGTGTGTGTGTGTGTGTGTGTGTGTGTGTGTGTGTGTGTGTGTGTGTGTGTGTGTGTGTGTGTGTGTGTGTGCGTGCGTGTGCGTGCGTGCGTGCGTGCGTCTCTGTGCTCGGCTGCGTGTGTGTGATTGATGCTCACTTATGTTGTTCCTCCCAGATTGTGACAATCAGTGACGACGCACGCACATGCACATGCACGCACGCACGCATGCACACACACACACACACACACACGCACACACGCGCCGACAGTAAGCACAGAGTGATGGAGTGTGAACGAGAGTTGATTTTGACTTTGATTGGGACGAACGGTAACTAGAGAACCGCTCGTCCCGACGACTTCAAATTCGACACACACGTTCCACACTGTGGAAGCATTGTGTTTTTGTATGGATATAGTGTTGGGTGCACATAATGAACGCATGGTGTTGTGTGCTGGAACACTATACACTCTGTCTCTCTTTGATCTGTATTGTATTGTATTGTGTTTTTGTATGGACATAGTGTTGGGTGCACATAATGAACGCATGGTGTTGTGTGCTGGAACACTATACACTCTGTCTCTCTTTGATCTGTATTGTATTGTATTGTGTTTTTGTATGGACATAGTGTTTGGTGCTTGCACATAATGCACACATGGCATCAACGCATGGTGTTGTGTGCTGGCACACTATACTACACACTCTGTCTTTCTTTTATCATTCATTTTTTAAGAGCCTGCTCAGGGACTACAGATGAAATTTAGCTTTGGCTAATTCTGGCCCATTTACATTGAGGTGAAAACTGACGTTGACACACACACACACACACACACACACACACACACACACACACACACACACACACACACACACACACACACACACACACACACACACACACACACACACACACACACACACACACACACACACACACACACACACACACACACACACACACAAAACTTAAAAAAAACTTAACCTAAAAAAACTTAACTTAAAAAAAATGTAAAACAAAAAACACTTAAAAAAAAAAAAAAAAGAACTTAAAAAAAACCTTAAAAAAGTACACAATTTATTTTAATTGTTGTTATTGCAATTTACGAGCTGCGTTCGCTTCCCGCGTTCGCCTTGGATGTCCAAGCCGCAGTTCTCCGTCCAAGTTCAAGGTCACGGTCAAGTGCCCAAGCCGGAGATTGATAAACAAGATGGAGATTAATGAAAACAAAACCGTTCGATCTAAATCATCCCGTCTAATTCTGAAAAAAGATCCTGTGTTAGACGGCGCTCAGCAGTCCAGTCGATAGTCGCGATAGATTTATTATTACCTCCCGTTGTTGTCGATCGACTCCAGAGTGGTGTGGCTATTGTTAGCTGCTACACAGACATGCACACCAGCTTCCGGTGCGCCGGTAAAAGTGGTCCGTGCGCTACAAATGATGGGCACCCTGGATGAAATAGTTCCGGGCTTCTAAGGTGTTAATGAGCTTTGTCCCTGTCAAATAAATAAATAAATAAATAAAATAAAACTCTACACATACTCTACTTCTCCAGAACACTCCTCAGCCAATGTAGCGATGCATTCTAACAGCGATACGATACGTATCACGATACATGGTTAACGATACGATACATGGTTAACGATACGATACATTAGATTAGATTAGATTAAATTTATTGTCACTGCACATAGTATACAAATACTTGACAATGAAATGAAGAGTGGCGTCTAGCCAGAATGCAATACAGTAATGCAGTAAATGAGAATAAATGCAGAAAAATGTACAGTATGTACATTACTGTACATACTGTACAGTAATGTACAGTATGTACAGTAATGTACAGTATGTACAGTAATGTACAGTATGTACAGTAATGTACAGTATGTACAGTAATGTACAGTAATGTATACAGAATAATACATAGAATAAATAGTAATGAGTATGATGGTAGAACCAAAAGCATAATCTGGATAAGTATATGAGAAGAAGTAACTGTACAGTGCAAGTAATGCATATATAGCATATATACAGTATGCACACCCCCCCCCACACATACCCACCCTCAACATGCTACTGAATAAACACACCCACCCCACACATACCACCCTCAACATGCTACTGAATAAACACACCCACCCCACACATACCACCCTCAACATGCTACTGAATAAACACACCCACCCCACACATACCACCCTCAACATGCTACTGAATAAACACACCCACCCCACACATACCACCCTCAACATGCTACTGAATAAACACACCCACCCCACACATACCACCCTCAACATGCTACTGAATAAACACACCCACCCCACACATACCACCCTCAACATGCTACTGAATAAACACACCCACCCCACACATACCACCCTCAACATGCTATTGAATAAACACACCCACCCCACACATACCACCCTCAACATGCTACTGAATAAACACACCCACCCCACACATACCCACCCTCAACATGCTACTGAATAAACACACCCACCCCACACATACCACCCTCAACATGCTACTGAATAAACACACCCACCCCACACATACCACCCTCAACATGCTACTGAATAAACACACCCACCCCACACATACCCACCCTCAACATGCTACTGAATAAACACACCCACCCCACACATACCACCCTCAACATGCTACTGAATAAACACACCCACCCCACACATACCACCCTCAACATGCTACTGAATAAACACACCCACCCCACACATACCACCCTCAACATGCTATTGAATAAACACACCCACCCCACACATACCCACCCTCAACATGCTACTGAATAAACACACCCACCCCACACATACCACCCTCAACATGCTACTGAATAAACACACCCACCCCACACATACCACCCTCAACATGCTACTGAATAAACACACCCACCCCACACATACCCACCCTCAACATGCTACTGAATAAACACACCCACCCCACACATACCACCCTCAACATGCTACTGAATAAACACACCCACCCCACACATACCCACCCTCAACATGCTACTGAATAAACACACCCACCCCACACATACCACCCTCAACATGCTACTGAATAAACACACCCACCCCACACATACCACCCTCAACATGCTACTGAATAAACACACCCACCCCACACATACCACCCTCAACATGCTACTGAATAAACACACCCACCCCACACATACCCACCCTCAACATGCTACTGAATAAACACACCCACCCCACACATACCACCCTCAACATGCTACTGAATAAACACACCCACCCCACACATACCCACCCTCAACATGCTACTGAATAAACACACCCACCCCACACATACCACCCTCAACATGCTACTGAATAAACACACCCACCCCACACATACCACCCTCAACATGCTACTGAATAAACACACCCACCCCACACATACCACCCTCAACATGCTATTGAATAAACACACCCACCCCACACATACCCACCCTCAACATGCTACTGAATAAACACACCCACCCCACACATACCACCCTCAACATGCTACTGAATAAACACACCCACCCCACAAACATGCTACTGAATAAACACACCCACCCCACACATACCCACCCTCAACATGCTACTGAATAAACACACCCACCCCACACATACCACCCTCAACATGCTACTGAATAAACACACCCACCCCACACATACCCCCCTCAACATGGCTACTGAATAAACACACCCACCCCACACATACCCACCCTCAACATGCTACTGAATAAACACACCCCCCCACACATACCACCCTCAACATGCTACTGAATAAACACACCCACCCCACACATACCCACCCTCAACATGCTACTGAATAAACACACCACCCCACACATACACCCTCAACATGCTACTGAATAAACACACCCACCCCACACATACCACCCTCAACATGCTACTGAATAAACACACCCACCCCACACATACCACCCTCAACATGCTACTGAATAAACACACCCACCCCACACATACCACCCTCAACATGCTACTGAATAAACACAACCCACCCCACACATACCACCCTCAACATGCTACTGAATAAACACACCCACCCCACACATACCACCCTCAACATGCTACTGAATAAACACACCCACCCCACACATACCACCCTCAACATGCTACTGAATAAACAACCCACCCACACATACCACCCTCAACATGCTACTGATAAACACACCCACCCCACACATACCCACCCTCAACATGCTACTGAATAAACACACCACCCCACACATACCCCTCAACATGCTACTGAATAAACACACCACCCCACACATACCCACCTCAACATGCTACTGATAAACACACCCACCCCACACATACCCACCCTCAACATGCTACTGAATAAACACACCCACCCCACACATACCCACCCTCAACATGCTACTGAATAAACACACCCACCCCACACATACCCACCCTCAACATGCTACTGAATAAACACACCCACCCCACACATACCACCCTCAACATGCTACTGAATAAACACACCCACCCCACACATACCCACCCTCAACATGCTACTGAATAAACACACCCACCCCACACATACCCACCCTCAACATGCTACTGAATAAACACACCCACCCCACACATACCCACCCTCAACATGCTACTGAATAACACACCCCACCCCACACATACCCACCCTCAACATGCTACTGAATAAACACACCCACCCCAC
>NW_027638583.1:207109-214609 GCF_951216825.1 Electrona antarctica
CTCCAACCTGAAAACAACCTAACCCTAACCCCAACCGCTCCAACCTGAAAACAACCTAACCCTAACCCCAACCGCTCCAACCTGAAAACAACCTAACCCTAACCCCAACCGCTCCAACCTGAAAACAACCTAACCCTAACCCCAACCGCTCCAACCTGAAAACAACCTAACCCTAACCCCAACCGCTCCAACCTGAAAACAACCTAACCCTAACCCCAACCGCTCCAACCTGAAAACAACCTAACCCTAACCCCAACCGCTCCAACCTGAAAACAGTGCTACCTACATTTCATCAACACGTCTCCTGTGCCACGAGAGGAGACAATACACTGGACCATGTTTACACAAACATTGCTAAGGCTTACAAAGCCATGCCCCTCCCTCATTTGGGACAATCAGACCATATTTCACTGTTTCTCCTCCCCTCATATTTACCTCTCATTAAAGGCATAAAGCCCACAGTAAGGGCAGTGAAGGTTTGGCCAGAGGGAGCTGAATGCTCACTCCAGCAGCAGTTCCAGCACACTGACTGGAGCATGTTTTCTACCCAGGCCACCCAGGACTCCCTCACGGACATCAATCTTTACACTGTCTCTGTTTTGGATTACATCAACAGATGTATTAATAATGTCACTACACACAAGCAAATAAAAACATTTCCCAATCAGAAGCCTTGGATGAATGCAGAGGTCCGTCTACTTCTAAAGGCACGGGACATCGCTTTTAGGACTGGTGACACGGAGGCCTACAGCTCTGCCAGGGCTAACCTGAAGAAGGGCATCTGGAGGGCCAAATATGCTTATAAACTGCGGATAGAGGAGCACTTCAACAACTCTGACTCTCGGCGCATGTGGCAAGGCATTCAGGCACTCACAGCTTACAAACACCATAACTCCTCCCCTTCTTCCAGCAGCTCCTCTCTGCCCGACGAGCTGAACCATTTCTACGCTCGCTTCGACCGGGACAACAGGGAGACCGCCACCAAATCCAGCGTTCCACCAGGTGACCAACCGCTCACACTCTCTACCAATGAGGTATACACCACACTGAGCAGGGTTAATGCGCGGAAGGCTGCGGGCCCTGACGGCCTCCCTGGTCGTGTGTTGAGGGCATGCGCTGAGCAGCTGGCAGGGGTTTTCTGTGACATATTCAATCTCTCTCTGTCTCAGGCAGTCATTCCTGTGTGCCTAAAAACCGCTACCATCGTGCCTGTACCTAAACATTCCACTGCAACAAGCTTGAATGACTTCCGCCCCGTGGCACTTACCCCCATCATCACAAAGTGCTTTGAGAGGCTGGTACTGGCTCACATGAAAACCTGCCTACCCCCGACCCGGGACCCTCATCAGTATGCCTACCGTCACAACAGGTCAACTGAGGATGCCATTTCCACTGCAATACACACAGCTCTGACCCACCTGGAACTCACCAACACCTATGTAAGAATGCTGTTCATCGACTTCAGCTCTGCATTCAACACCATCATCCCCTCTAAACTGGTCACCAAACTGCATCACCTTGGCATCAGTACTTCACTCTGCAACTGGATTCTGGACTTTCTGACCAACAGACCTCAGTCTGTTAGGTTAGATAACTACACCTCTTCCACCCTGACACTGAACACTGGAGTACCACAGGGCTGTGTGCTCAGTCCTCTCCTCTACTCCCTCTTCACCCACGACTGTGTTCCTGTGCACGGATCTAACATCATTGTCAAGTTCGCGGACGACACCACGGTGGTAGGCCGGATTAAAAACAACGACGAGTCGGCCTACAGGGAGGAGGTACAGCACCTGGCGGCGTGGTGCACCAGCAACAACCTGGCTCTCAACACCACAAAGACAAAGGAGCTCATTGTGGACTACAGGAGGGCCAACCGCTGTGACCACACCCCCATCTACATCAACGGGGTGGTGGTGGAGCGGGTGTCCAGTTTTAAGTTCCTGGGTGTCCACCTCTCTGAGGACCTCTCATGGGCTCTCAACTGCTCCATCCTGAACAAGAAGGCGCAGCAGCGCCTCTATTTCCTGAGGAGACTGAGGAAGGCTCACCTGTCTCCACGGATTCTAGTGAACTTCTACCGCTGCACCATTGAGAGCACACTAACCACCTGCATCTCAGTGTGGTATAACAACTGCACAGTCTCTGACCGGAAGATCCTGCAACGGGTAGTCAAGACTGCCCAATACATCCTGCAACGGGTAGTCAAGACTGTCCAATACATCCTGCAACTGGTAGTCAAGACTGTCCAATACATCCTGCAACTGGTAGTCAAGACTGTCCAATACATCCTGCAACGGGTAGTCAAGACTGTCCAATACATCCTGCAACGGGTAGTCAAGACTGTCCAATACATCCTGCAACTGGTAGTCAAGACTGTCCAATACATCCTGCAACGGGTAGTCAAGACTGTCCAATACATCCTGCAACTGGTAGTCAAGACTGTCCAATACATCCTGCAACTGGTAGTCAAGACTGTCCAATACATCCTGCAACTGGTAGTCAAGACTGTCCAATACATCCTGCAACTGGTAGTCAAGACTGTCCAATACATCCTGCAACTGGTAGTCAAGACTGTCCAATACATCCTGCAACTGGTAGTCAAGACTGTCCAATACATCCTGCAACTGGTAGTCAAGACTGTCCAATACATCCTGCAACTGGTAGTCAAGACTGTCCAATACATCCTGCAACTGGTAGTCAAGACTGTCCAATACATCCTGCAACGGGTAGTCAAGACTGTCCAATACATCCTGCAATGGGTAGTCAAGACTGTCCAATACATCCTGCAACGGGTAGTCAAGACTGTCCAATACATCCTGCAACTGGTAGTCAAGACTGTCCAATACATCCTGCAACTGGTAGTCAAGACTGTCCAATACATCCTGCAACTGGTAGTCAAGACTGTCCAATACATCCTGCAACTGGTAGTCAAGACTGTCCAATACATCCTGCAACTGGTAGTCAAGACTGTCCAATACATCCTGCAACTGGTAGTCAAGACTGTCCAATACATCCTGCAACTGGTAGTCAAGACTGTCCAATACATCCTGCAACTGGTAGTCAAGACTGTCCAATACATCATCGGCACAACTCCCCTCCATGGAGGACCCACAGCGCCAGAGATGTCTGCGTAAGGCGAGAGGCATCCTGAAAGACCCTCTCATCCAAACCACAGACTCTTTTCCCTTCTCCCTTCTGGGAGGCGCTAGAACTATTGGCTCCCGTACTAGTAGGCTCAGGAACAGCTTCTTTCCTGTTGCTGTCTCCCTGGTGTGTTTATTCAGTAGCATGTTGAGGGTGGGTATGTGTGGGGTGGGTGTGTGCATGTTGAGGGTGGGTATGTGTGGGGTGGGTGTGTTTATTCAGTAGCATGTTGGGGGTGGGTATGTGTGGGGTGGGTGTGAGGGTGTGGGTATGTGTGGGGTGGGTGTGAGGGTGTGGGTATGTGTGGGGTGGGTGTGAGGGTGTGGGTATGTGTGGGGTGGGTGTGAGGGTGTGGGTATGTGTGGGGTGGGTGTGAGGGTGTGGGTATGTGTGGGGTGGGTGTGAGGGTGTGGGTATGTGTGGGGTGGGTGTGAGGGTGTGGGTATGTGTGGGGTGGGTGTGTTTATTCAGTAGCATGTTGAGGGTGGTATGTGTGGGGTGGGTGTGAGGGTGTGGGTATGTGTGGGGTGGGTGTGAGGGTGTGGGTATGTGTGGGGTGGGTGTGAGGGTGTGGGTATGTGTGGGGTGGGTGTGAGGGTGTGGGTATGTGTGGGGTGGGTGTGAGGGTGTGGGTATGTGTGGGGTGGGTGTGTTTATTCAGTAGCATGTTGAGGGTGTGGGTATGTGTGGGGTGGGTGTGGGTATGTGTGGGGTGGGTGTGGGTATGTGTGGGGTGGGTATGGGTATGTGTGGGGTGGGTATGGGTATGTGTGGGGTGGGTGTGGGTATGTGTGGGGTGGGTATGGGTATGTGTGGGGTGGGTATGGGTATGTGTGGGGTGGGTATGGGTATGTGTGGGGTGGGTGTGAGGGTGTGGGTATGTGTGGGGTGGGTATGGGTATGTGTGGGGTGGGTGTGGGTATGTGTGGGGTGGGTATGGGTATGTGTGGGGTGGGTATGGGTATGTGTGGGGTGGGTATGGGTATGTGTGGGGTGGGTGTGGGTATGTGTGGGGTGGGTATGGGTATGTGTGGGGTGGGTATGGGTATGTGTGGGGTGGGTATGGGTATGTGTGGGGTGGGTGTGTTTATTCAGTAGCATGTTGAGGGTGGGTATGTGTGGGGTGGGTGTGTTTATTCAGTAGCATGTTGAGGGTGGTATGTGTGGGGTGGGTGTGTTTATTCAGTAGCATGTTGAGGGTGGGTATGTGTGGGGTGGGTGTGTTTATTCAGTAGCATGTTGGGGGTGGTATGTGTGGGGTGGGTGTGTTTATTCAGTAGCATGTTGGGGGTGGTATGTGTGGGGTGGGTGTGTTTATTCAGTAGCATGTTGGGGGTGGTATGTGTGGGGTGGGTGTGTTTATTCAGTAGCATGTTGAGGGTGGGTATGTGTGGGGTGGGTGTGTTTATTCAGTAGCATGTTGAGGGTGGTATGTGTGGGGTGGGTGTGTTTATTCAGTAGCATGTTGAGGGTGGTATGTGTGGGGTGGGTGTGTTTATTCAGTAGCATGTTGAGGGTGGTATGTGTGGGGTGGGTGTGTTTATTCAGTAGCATGTTGAGGGTGGGTATGTGTGGGGTGGGTGTGTTTATTCAGTAGCATGTTGAGGGTGGGTATGTGTGGGGTGGGTGTGTTTATTCAGTAGCATGTTGGGGGTGGTATGTGTGGGGTGGGTGTGTTTATTCAATAGCATGTTGAGGGTGGTATGTGTGGGGTGGGTGTGTTTATTCAGTAGCATGTTGAGGGTGGGTATGTGTGGGGTGGGTGTGTTTATTCAGTAGCATGTTGAGGGTGGGTATGTGTGGGGTGGGTGTGTTTATTCAGTAGCATGTTGGGGGTGGTATGTGTGGGGTGGGTGTGTTTATTCAATAGCATGTTGAGGGTGGTATGTGTGGGGTGGGTGTGTTTATTCAGTAGCATGTTGAGGGTGGTATGTGTGGGGTGGGTGTGTTTATTCAGTAGCATGTTGAGGGTGGGTATGTGTGCGGTGGGTGTGTTTATTCAGTAGCATGTTGAGGGTGGGTATGTGTGGGGTGGGTGTGTTTATTCAGTAGCATGTTGAGGGTGGGTATGTGTGGGGTGGGTGTGTTTATTCAGTAGCATGTTGAGGGTGGGTATGTGTGGGGTGGGTGTGTTTATTCAGTAGCATGTTGAGGGTGGGTATGTGTGGGGTGGGTGTGTTTATTCAGTAGCATGTTGAGGGTGGTATGTGTGGGGTGGGTGTGTTTATTCAGTAGCATGTTGAGGGTGGGTATGTGTGGGGTGGGTGTGTTTATTCAGTAGCATGTTGAGGGTGGTATGTGTGGGGTGGGTGTGTTTATTCAGTAGCATGTTGGGGGTGGTATGTGTGGGGTGGGTGTGTTTATTCAGTAGCATGTTGAGGGTGGGTATGTGTGCGGTGGGTGTGTTTATTCAGTAGCATGTTGAGGGTGGTATGTGTGGGGTGGGTGTGTTTATTCAGTAGCATGTTGAGGGTGGGTATGTGTGCGGTGGGTGTGTTTATTCAGTAGCATGTTGAGGGTGGTATGTGTGGGGTGGGTGTGTTTATTCAGTAGCATGTTGAGGGTGGGTATGTGTGGGGTGGGTGTGTTTATTCAGTAGCATGTTGAGGGTGGGTATGTGTGGGGTGGGTGTGTTTATTCAGTAGCATGTTGAGGGTGGGTATGTGTGGGGTGGGTGTGTTTATTCAGTAGCATGTTGAGGGTGGTATGTGTGGGGTGGGTGTGTTTATTCAGTAGCATGTTGAGGGTGGGTATGTGTGGGGTGGGTGTGTTTATTCAGTAGCATGTTGAGGGTGGTATGTGTGGGGTGGGTGTGTTTATTCAGTAGCATGTTGAGGGTGGGTATGTGTGGGGTGGGTGTGTTTATTCAGTAGCATGTTGAGGGTGGTATGTGTGGGGTGGGTGTGTTTATTCAGTAGCATGTTGAGGGTGGGTATGTGTGGGGTGGGTGTGTTTATTCAGTAGCATGTTGAGGGTGGTATGTGTGGGGTGGGTGTGTTTATTCAGTAGCATGTTGAGGGTGGTATGTGTGGGGTGGGTGTGTTTATTCAGTAGCATGTTGAGGGTGGGTATGTGTGGGGTGGGTGTGTTTATTCAGTAGCATGTTGAGGGTGGTATGTGTGGGGTGGGTGTGTTTATTCAGTAGCATGTTGAGGGTGGTATGTGTGGGGTGGGTGTGTTTATTCAGTAGCATGTTGAGGGTGGGTATGTGTGGGGTGGGTGTGTTTATTCAGTAGCATGTTGAGGGTGGGTATGTGTGGGGTGGGTGTGTTTATTCAGTAGCATGTTGAGGGTGGGTATGTGTGGGGTGGGTGTGTTTATTCAGTAGCATGTTGGGGGTGGTATGTGTGGGGTGGGTGTGTTTATTCAGTAGCATGTTGAGGGTGGTATGTGTGGGGTGGGTGTGTTTATTCAGTAGCATGTTGAGGGTGGGTATGTGTGGGGTGGGTGTGTTTATTCAGTAGCATGTTGAGGGTGGGTATGTGTGGGGTGGGTGTGTTTATTCAGTAGCATGTTGAGGGTGGTATGTGTGGGGTGGGTGTGTTTATTCAGTAGCATGTTGAGGGTGGGTATGTGTGGGGTGGGTGTGTTTATTCAGTAGCATGTTGAGGGTGGTATGTGTGGGGTGGGTGTGTTTATTCAGTAGCATGTTGAGGGTGGGTATGTGTGGGGTGGGTGTGTTTATTCAGTAGCATGTTGAGGGTGGTATGTGTGGGGTGGGTGTGTTTATTCAGTAGCATGTTGAGGGTGGGTATGTGTGGGGTGGGTGTGTTTATTCAGTAGCATGTTGAGGGTGGTATGTGTGGGGTGGGTGTGTTTATTCAGTAGCATGTTGAGGGTGGGTATGTGTGGGGTGGGTGTGTTTATTCAGTAGCATGTTGAGGGTGGGTATGTGTGGGGTGGGTGTGTTTATTCAGTAGCATGTTGAGGGTGGTATGTGTGGGGTGGGTGTGTTTATTCAGTAGCATGTTGAGGGTGGGTATGTGTGGGGTGGGTGTACAGTATGTACATTACTGTACATTACTGTACATACTGTACATTTTTCTGCATTTATTCTCATTTACTGCATTACTGTATTGCCCTTCTGGCTAGACGCCAATCTTCATTTCATTGTCAGTGACAATAAATTGAATCTAATCTAATCTAATGTATCGTATCGTTAACCATGTATCGTATCGTTAACCATGTATCGTGATACGTATCGTATCGCTGTTAGAATGCATCGCTACATTGGCTGAGTAGAGTATGTGTAGAGTTTTATTTTATTTATTTATTTGACAGGGACAAAGCTCATTAACACCTTAGAAGCCCGGAACTATTTCATCCAGGGTGCCCATCATTTGTAGCGCACGG
>NW_027638583.1:217109-229609 GCF_951216825.1 Electrona antarctica
ACACACACACACAGAAACACGCAGCCGAGCACAGAGACACAGCGGCTGATTTCTCCCTCAGTGAAGACGTGATTATTGCTTTATTTAAGTGGAAGTAGCAAAATGTCGCAATGTACGTTCCCCCACGCCCGCTTAGAACGTCGTCCAATCAGAACATGGGATGCTCTCAGTAGCGTCTATACCGACCAATCAGAACATGGGATGCTCTCAGTAGCGTCTATACCGACCAATCAGAACATGGGATGCTCTCAGTAGCGTCTATACCGACCAATCAGAACATGGGATGCTCTCAGTAGCGTCTATACCGACCAATCAGAACATGGGATGCTCTCAGTAGCGTCTATACCGACCAATCAGAACATGGGATGCTCTCAGTAGCGTCTATACCGACCAATCAGAACATGGGATGCTCTCAGTAGCGTCTATACCGACCAATCAGAACATGGGATGCTCTCAGTAGCGTCTATACCGACCAATCAGAACATGGGATGCTCTCAGTAGCGTCTATACCGACCAATCAGAACATGGGATGCTCTCAGTACCGACCGACCGCAACCGTCTCCAACAAAACACCTTATATTGTGACCTTTGAGGAATTCAGTAGCTGCATTCTGTGATTCGCTGATTACTACTTAACCAGTCACGGAACAACATATTTTCAGATGGGGGTCCCTGGAGGCCAAATTCTGATAATTCTGGGGGTCCTTGACATGAAAAAGGTTTGAGCACCACTGATATAGAAACATGAGGTTTTTCAGAAAACTGTCAGGATTTAGAAGACTTTTTTTTTAATAAAAATGTCAGGGTTCTAAAACAGTGTGGGAGCTGATAGGAATAATTATCATTAATAATATTAATGATAATTTATGGAGAACATTCTGTATCTTAGACATAGGGGCAGGTGTGTGCTTTTATGTGCACGCATGCACGCACGCACGGCTATATTTTATGGAAATGTCATGTGTTACATTTCTGCATAAATGCATTTATGGATGGCCAGACATACACAAGATTAATATTACCTTTATTCACGAAGCACATTTTAAAACAAGCAGATTCACAAAGTACTTTTATAATAAAATAAAATAAATTATAAGATACGGAACTTGTAAAAGTGGCAACATGTGGAACTGTTTTATGTGATGAATAAAATGAATGGATTTCAGTTCCGTTGCAAGTAGAGGAGCATCGTTCAGCTTTGAGAACAAACCAGTAAGACGTGCACACACACACACACACACACACACACACACACACACACACACACACACACACACACACACACACACACACACACATCCTCCTGGGTGACGGCAGACTGCTGGGTGAGCGCTGGCGCTTTGGCATACATGGGAGGGTCAGGTATGGAATTCATTCTGTACCGGCTGCCATATATGGAGCGTGTCTTGAGTGTACAGGGTTTGATGAGGTCAGATCAACATATGGAATATCAGAACAGGTCAGCTCCATATATGGAGATCTAAGGGTGGCAGCGGGGGGGGGGGGGGGGGCAGTGTCCTGAGTGTACAGGGTCTGATGAGGCCACACAGGGCCGGGCCTTAATTTTCGGGCCTGTTGAGCACTATAGTTATAGTTTTTGCCTAACCCTCAGAGCAGAGTCCCTTGATTGTACCGTTTATGATTTCATTCCAGGAAAAGAGGAGGAATTATTCTGTCTCTCTCTCTCTCTCTCTCTCTCTCTCTCTCTCGCTCTCTCTCTCTCAGAGCGTCCACTTAACGGAGGATAAAATATGATATCTTTTAGAGTTATTGTTCAACACGCCGTTCGGCCCGACTGAATAACTCACGTTGAGCTAATTAGAAAGACCGTCCGGACATTCCTATTGGTTGTAATAACTCATTACAAAGGCTGTCCGGACATTCCTATTGGTTGTAATAACTCATTACAAAGGCTGTCCGGACATTCCTATTGGTCGTACAAACGACCGCGCTGAGCCAATAACTCAGAGCGCTGTGAGAGTCGAGCACAGAAGAATTAACCGCCTTGACGCCAGCATTAAATCGCACATTGCCAAGGTTTTATCATAGCCAAGGTTTTATCATAGCCATGGTTTTATCATAACCATGGTTTTATCATAACCATGGTTTTATCATAACCATGGTTTTATCATAACCATGGTTTTATCATAACCATGGTTTTATCATAGCCATGGTTTTATCATAACCATGGTTTTATCATAACCATGGTTTTATCATAACCATGGTTTTATCATAGCCATGGTTTTATCATAGCCAAGGTTTTATCATAACCATGGTTTTATCATAACCATGGTTTTATCATAGCCATGGTTTTATCATTGCCATGGTTTTATCATAACCATGGTTTTATCATTGCCATGGTTTTATCATAACCATGGTTTTATCATTGCCATGGTTAGGTTTTATCATAACCATGGTTTTATCATTGCCAAGGTTTTATCATAGCCATGGTTTTATCATAACCATGGTTTTATCATAGCCATGGTTTTATCATTGCCATGGTTTTATCATAGCCATGGTTTTATCATTGCCATGGTTTTATCATAGCCATGGTTTTATCATTGCCATGGTTTTATCATTGCCATGGTTTTATCATTGCCATGGTTTTATCATTGCCATGGTTTTATCATTGCCATGGTTTTATCATAGCCATGGTTTTATCATTGCCATGGTTTTATCATAGCCATGGTTTTATCATTGCCATGGTTTTATCATAGCCATGGTTTTATCATTGCCATGGTTTTATCATTGCCATGGTTTTATCATTGCCATGGTTTTATCATAACCATGGTTTTATCATTGCCATGGTTTTATCATTGCCATGGTTTTATCATAGCCATGGTTTTATCATAGCCAAGATTTTATCATTGCCATGGTTAGGTTTTATCATTGCCATGGTTTTATCATTGCCATGGTTAGGTTTTATCATAGCCATGGTTTTATCATTGCCATGGTTAGGTTTTATCATAGCCATGGTTTTATCATTGCCAGGGTTAGGTTTTATCATAGCCATGGTTTTATCATTGCCATGGTTAGGTTTTATCATAGCCATGGTTTTATCATTGCCATGGTTAGGTTTTATCATAACCATGGTTTTATCATAACCATGGTTTTATCATTGCCAAGGTTTTATCATAGCCATGGTTTTATCATTGCCATGGTTTTATCATTGCCATGGTTTTATCATAACCATGGTTTTATCATTGCCATGGTTTTATCATTGCCATGGTTTTATCATAGCCATGGTTTTATCATAGCCAAGGTTTTATCATTGCCATGGTTAGGTTTTATCATTGCCATGGTTTTATCATTGCCATGGTTAGGTTTTATCATAGCCATGGTTTTATCATTGCCATGGTTAGGTTTTATCATAGCCATGGTTTTATCATTGCCAGGGTTAGGTTTTATCATAGCCATGGTTTTATCATTGCCATGGTTAGGTTTTATCATAGCCATGGTTTTATCATTGCCATGGTTAGGTTTTATCATAACCATGGTTTTATCATAACCATGGTTTTATCATTGTCAAGGTTTTATCATAGCCATGGTTTTATCATTGCCATGGTTTTATCATAACCATGGTTTTATCATAACCATGGTTTTATCATAACCATGGTTTTATCATAACCATGGTTTTATCATAACCATGGTTTTATCATAGCCATGGTTTTATCATTGCCATGGTTTTATCATAACCATGGTTTTATCATTGCCATGGTTTTATCATAACCAAGGTTTTATCATTGCCATGGTTTTATCATAACCAAGGTTTTATCATTGCCATGGTTTTATCATAACCATGGTTTTATCATAGCCATGGTTAGGTTTTATCATTGCCATGGTTTTATCATAACCATGGTTTTATCATTGCCATGGTTTTATCATAACCAAGGTTTTATCATTGCCATGGTTTTATCATTGCCATGGTTTTATCATAACCATGGTTTTATCATAACCAAGGTTTTATCATTGCCATGGTTTTATCATAACCATGGTTTTATCATAACCAAGGTTTTATCATTGCCATGGTTTTATCATAACCATGGTTTTATCATAACCAAGGTTTTATCATTGCCATGGTTTTATCATTGCCATGGTTTTATCATAACCAAGGTTTTATCATTGCCATGGTTTTATCATTGCCATGGTTTTATCATAACCAAGGTTTTATCATAACCATGGTTTTATCATAACCATGGTTTTATCATAGCCATGGTTTTATCATAACCATGGTTTTATCATAGCCATGGTTTTATCATAGCCATGGTTTTATCATAACCATGGTTTTATCATAACCATGGTTTTATCATAACCATGGTTTTATCATAACCATGGTTTTATCATTGCCATGGTTTTATCATAGCCATGGTTTTATCATAACCATGGTTTTATCATAGCCATGGTTTTATCATTGCCATGGTTTTATCATAACCATGGTTTTATCATAACCATGGTTTTATCATAACCATGGTTTTATCATAGCCATGGTTTTATCATAACCATGGTTTTATCATAACCATGGTTTTATCATAACCAAGGTTTTATCATAACCATGGTTTTATCATAACCAAGGTTTTATCATTGCCATGGTTTTATCATAACCAAGGTTTTATCATAACCATGGTTTTATCATAACCAAGGTTTTATCATAGCCATGGTTTTATCATAGCCATGGTTTTATCATAACCAAGGTTTTATCATAACCATGGTTTTATCATAACCAAGGTTTTATCATTGCCATGGTTTTATCATAACCATGGTTTTATCATAACCATGGTTTTATCATAACCATGGTTTTATCATAACCATGGTTTTATCATAACCATGGTTTTATCATTGCCATGGTTAGGTTTTATCATTGCCAAGGTTTTATCATAACCATGGTTTTATCATTGCCATGGTTAGGTTTTATCATTGCCAAGGTTTTATCATAACCATGGTTTTATCATTGCCATGGTTTTATCATTGCCATGGTTAGGTTTTATCATAACCATGGTTTTATCATAACCATGGTTTTATCATTGCCATGGTTTTATCATAACCATGGTTTTATCATAACCAAGGTTTTATCATAACCATGGTTTTATCATTGCCATGGTTTTATCATTGCCATGGTTAGGTTTTATCATAACCATGGTTTTATCATAGCCATGGTTTTATCATAACCATGGTTAGGTTTTATCATTGCCATGGTTAGGTTTTATCATTGCCATGGTTTTATCATTGCCATGGTTTTATCATTGCCATGGTTAGGTTTTATCATTGCCATGGTTAGGTTTTATCATTGCCAGGGTTTTATCATAGCCAAGGTTTTATCATAGCCATGGTTAGGTTTTATCATAACCATGGTTTTATCATAACCATGGTTTTATCATAACCATGGTTTTATCATAACCATGGTTTTATCATAACCATGGTTTTATCATAACCATGGTTTTATCATAACCATGGTTTTATCATAACCATGGTTTTATCATAACCATGGTTTTATCATAGCCATGGTTTTATCATAACCATGGTTTTATCATAACCATGGTTTTATCATAACCATGGTTTTATCATAACCATGGTTTTATCATAACCATGGTTAGGTTTTATCATTGCCATGGTTAGGTTTTATCATTGCCATGGTTTTATCATTGCCATGGTTTTATCATTGCCATGGTTAGGTTTTATCATTGCCAAGGTTTTATCATTGCCATGGTTAGGTTTTATCATTGCCAGGGTTAGGTTTTATCATTGCCATGGTTAGGTTTTATCATTGCCATGGTTTTATCATAACCATGGTTAGGTTTTATCATTGCCATGGTTTTATCATTGCCATGGTTAGGTTTTATCATTGCCAGGGTTAGGTTTTATCATTGCCAGGGTTAGGTTTTATCATTGCCATGGTTTTATCATTGCCATGGTTAGGTTTTATCATTGCCAGGGTTAGGTTTTATCATTGCCAGGGTTAGGTTTTATCATAACCATGGTTTTATCATTGCCATGGTTTTATCATTGCCATGGTTAGGTTTTAACATTGCCAGGGTTAGGTTTTATCATAACCATGGTTTTATCATTGCCATGGTTAGGTTTTATCATTGCCAGGGTTAGGTTTTATCATTGCCAGGGTTAGGTTTTATCATAACCATGGTTTTATCATTGCCATGGTTAGGTTTTATCATTGCCAGGGTTAGGTTCTATTTCGTCCCTGCTGACCGCCAGAGGCGGTGCTTAAGCACTGAATACGTCCCTTCGCGCATGCGCCGTCGAGTATTTTATACCAACAATGTCAATTTTGACCCCATGATGACCCGGAGTCGTCTATATCTTCCGGCAGTCTACAGGGGTTCAGTCCCTAATTTCTTCTCGCTCGCCTGTGAGAACCAAGTTTGCACCGAGCTGCGATGTGTTGCTATGCAATGCAAGATGTAGCCTATGGTGCCTGCCGAGTCGCTGGTAGTTCCGTGACCGCATCGGTCGGAGTAGCGGCTGTTCGCCCTCCAGGAACTGCGACTATGGATTTTGTTTTTACTCCTCTGAGTGGAGTTTATTTGGATTACGCGTGGACGCGGCAGCGTCCGATCTCTCTCGCCGGTAATGAAGGCGAACAAAACCTCCCTGGACAAAAGGTACGTTATTGTCTAAAGCGGTGCTATCCCCGCTAAACAGACGTTCAAATTATATGATATTTTGCATCATGGCATAACCTCTTGTGAGTAAAGGCTGCGTTTGCGCCACCTCCCTGCTCCGCATACGAGGTTTGTTTGACGGTGAACGCTAACAGACGTTCAAATTATATGATGTATTGTATCATGGCATAACCTCTTGTGAGTAGAGTCTGCTTTCGCGCCGCCTCCCTGCTCCGCATACGAGGTTTGCTAGACTGTGAACGCTAGCGCTTATTATAAGCGACTATAAGATTTGCCGAAGGATAAGAACACTGTCATATTGCCTTCGTTTGATAAACACGCTACTTGCAAGCTTTGGTTAGCCCCTGCTGTTGATGGCAAGCGTTGGCGCTTCATTCTCTCAGCAGTCAGCATATAACTTATGATAAGTTAAGTTAGTTAAGGCTAAGTGTCATTTTCTGTTTGGCAAGCCTTGCTGGCCAAAGCCATAATGCCGATAATATTGGCAGCGTTCAAGCTTAACTGCTTCCGCGGATAGCTTGTCTTCTTGTTGTTATTAGCCCGGTACAGGAGCAGCTACCTGCGTCCTCCCAGGGTATTGATGTTGCTACCAGTAGTTTGTAGCTCAATAGTATCAACAGCTATTGGTGTACATAGCTTGTCTGGTTATTAACCCAGCTGGCCCCCAGCAGTGGGCCTCGATACTGATGCTGCTACCAGTATGTCTGGAGCTCAAAGCTCTATTAACAGTTTTTTGCGTATACAGTGGGTACACTTTGTTCTTTCCCCACAGGTGCCCCTGGGTACCTTTGGGGCCTATTAGCCCAGCTGGTCCCCAGCACAGGGCATCTGGCGCTGCTGCCAGCGTAGCTCACAGCTGCTACCAGTAGCTTAAAGCTAAAGGCGTTTATTAACAGCTATTCGTGTAGGCTATAGCTTGTCTTGTTCTTAGTAGCCCAGCTGGTCCCCAGCATTGGGTCTCTAACTGGCGCTGCTACCCGTAGTCGTAGCCCAAGCGCTTATTATACTATTTATTATAACAGCTATCTGTGTATAGCTTGCCTTACTGTTTATTGGCCCAGCTGGTACAGGGCAGGCAGCGTATGCGCTCCGCTCCTCCAGCATACGGCCTCTAGTTTGATGTTACTTGCTACTAATCGTTTGTTAGCTCAAGCATTTATTAACAGCTATTGGTGTATAGCTTGTTCTGTTTATTAGCTGCAGCTGATACAGGCAGCGTACGCGCTCCCTTCCTTCAGCAGGCGGCCCCTATCGGTGGAGCTATCGGTTGTAGCCTTTTCTCCAAAACTTGTTTGTTGGTTTATTTAACCAAACTTTGGGCTGGTGTAGGCAGCGTTAGTGCTCCCTCCTCCCAGCATGAATGCGTAGTAGTGCCTTGACTAGCGCATTGGAAGTGTCTTTTGTTTCGCTCTGGACTAGCAAACATAAATAATAATGCACTTGGAGTTTGGATAAACGTCATAGTGCTGTGATAAACGTTCGCATAGGAAACACTACAGCTGCTACATAGCAGCGTCCAAGCCTCGACTGAAGGCTACTTTATTATAAGTAAGCCTCAGCTGGGGGTACAGGTAGCGTGCAAGCTCTCCTCCCCCACCGCGACCATGCAGGTCGCACAGTCTAGCTAACAGCAGCGTTTGTGCGCTGTTCCTATGACGCACTTTACATCTGGTTAAATCTCAAAGTGCTACAATGAGCATTTGCATAAAACGTAAATGCATATTCACATGCTGCGGCAGGTATAGCAGCATTCAGCTGTTTGATTAAGTCATTATATGCCGATCTAAGTTAAAGCCTCTGCTGGTACAGGCAGCGTACGCTCCTCCTCCCCCCAGCATATGGCCAACACCTAGCAACCAGTAGCGTCCGCGCCCTGGGCTAGTTGGGACTGGTGTGCACCGGCCGGTCCAGAGGAACCGGTGCCACCACAACAGAGAGCTCCCACTTTTGTACCTCGAAAGCCTCTGCTGGTACAGACGGCGTACGCACTCCCTCCAGCATATGGCCAACACCTAGCAACCAGTAGCGTCCGCGCCCTGGGCTAGTTGGGACTGGTGTGCACTATGCCGATCTAAATTAAAGCCTCTGCTGGTACAGGCAGCGTACACGCTCTCTTCCTTCAGCATATGGCCAACACCTAGCAACCAGTAGCGTCCGCGCCCTGGGCTAGTTGGGACTGGTGTGCACCGGTGTGCACTATGCCGATCTAGATTAGAGCCTCTGCTGGTACAGGCAGCGTACACGCTCCCTTCCTTCAGCATATGGCCAACACCTAGCAACCAGTAGCGTCCGCGCCCTGGGCTAGCTGGTGTGACTGGTGTGCACTGGCCCGTCCAGAGGAACCGGTGCCACCACAATGGAGAGCTCCCACTTTTGTACCTCGTGTGAAGCTCCCCTTCAGCCGTGAGCCGACCTTGGTCCTGCCCCGTGTGCCAGGAGGAAAAGGTCTGACCGCCGGCCACAGCAGATCTGAGAGGACTCAGCTATCTGCGGAGCTGGCCCACATGAGGTCCATGCTCACCTAACATAACACCTAGGCACCTCGGAGGGTTCGAGTGCCTCCCCCTCCGATGCCACAGCTGACTCGAGGACGATGTACTCTCTCCGACAGCTTAAGCTATGCACTTCCATGACTATGAGGAAGATGCAGAAGACTGTGCCTCCCAGGCATCAGAGCCAGCCTCCCACTTCTCAGCTCAGGACCCACTGGCCGAGATGGCTCCATGCGCACCTTCATGCGCATAGCCGTGGAACGCTAATTGTTAGTCATACCACAGTAGGCAGTTGGATCCTCCAAGCTCCTTCTTCAGACGCGGGTCAGCCCTCACCGTCACTGGAGGCATTTGGTGTCATGTCCTCAGAGAGAGGACGGCTGATGTCCATCCTAGCTCTAGCCCATCGCCAAGTCGGGCTTTCACAGTCAAGCCTGACTGAGGAGCCTCTCTTCCTTCAGCATATGGCCAACACCTAGCAACCAGTAGCGTCCGCGCCCTGGGCTAGTTGGGACTGGTGTGCACCGGTGTGCACTATGCCGATCTAGATTAAAGCCTCTGCTGGTACAGGCAGCGTACACGCTCCCTTCCTTCAGCATATGGCCAACACCTAGCAACCAGTAGCGTCCGCGCCCTGGGCTAGCTGGTATGACTGTTGTGCACTGGCCCGTCCAGAGGAACCGGTGCCACCCGCCAAGTCGGGCTTTCACAGTCAAGCCTGACTGAGGAGCCTAGGCCAACTCTCCGTAGTCTCCCTGAGGAGCCAGGAGCACTAGGTGGTTCAGCTGTGCAAGAATCGCTGGAGCGAACCATCCAGGTGGGGAAGCCAGGCTGCAGCATGCAGGCCTATGACACATCACGCCTCCCAACGAGCTCCAACAGAGATTAAATCACTGTCCTCTGAGCTCGCGTATCACCGCCGGCCCACACTAGGCCAGTGTGTTCCTTGGCGTCCCACGCAGGGACCTGCCTGTGACTCTCCGGGCTGTGCAGTGCCTTCTGACGCCAGCCCCCCATATCCGGCGGGGTCAAAATGGCCGTTATCAGCAACATGACGAGAGCCCTAGTATCAGACCAGGAGTGATGTGTCCTCCTGCCCAAGGGCGCAACAGAGGCCGTAGATCCTCAGTCACACCAAGGGAAGTCCGATCTACATACTTCCTCGTGACGCAAGACAGACTGTTGTCGACATGTCTTGAACTGATGGGACCCAACAGGGTTATGAAGTTCATGCTCTGCTCTACAGCACTTCCTGCCGTACCTGAGGCAAGCACATTCTCATACGTTCGGGCAACACCTCGACCGTGTATCATGTAAGTCATCGGGCGGGGCCACGTTTGCCCCCCCCCCCCCCCCCCCCCCCCCGCCTGATCAGCCTATGGGCAAGTTATCTAAGTGGAGAGCGGGACTACATGGTAGGCTCTCTCCCATCAAAAGCCTCCATGAGGGGAGCGGTACCCCATCCAATGGTGGTGAACACTAATCAGAGGCTACCTCGGCAGAGCGGAGGTGGACCTCCTCACCCTAGAGTCGCTGACTCACTAACCTCTCTGGTTCTCCCTAACGGAGACATCCAGCCCTCCGGGCCAGGACGCAATGGTCCGATGGTTTCATAGAACCTGAACGCCACAAATGGCTGTCAGCCCGCAGGCCTTCATGCCACATAGCCAGTATGAACAGAACGACCTGCATCGTTCCGACACACATGGCCCTAAGTAGGCCACCGCCCACAGGGCACTATCCTTTTAAATGCGCACTGGCCAGAGGCACTGTATATGCCTTGCCACTGCCTCTGATACGACCAGCGCTTCAGAGAGTTCTTTAGGAGGGTCACACCATACTTCTGGTTGCCCCCCTCCAGCCAAGAAGTACTTGGTTTCCTCTGCTGAACAGACCCAGTCGGAGGACGCCATGGCGTCTCCTCGACAGAGGTCTCCTCAACTGGGAGGCGGTCGGATATGGCATTCAAATGCTCGACGCCCCCAACTGTGTGTTTGACCGCTGGCAGCCCTGAACCGCTGCCGAGCAGCTGTGTGGAACCAGCCAGGCATGCCACCCTGAATTCAAAGGTGCCATGACATCCATCAGACTACGGTACGATAACCGATGGAATCTATTTCCAACTGACGTGAGGGTCAGAGCAAAGACCTAGTGCGCTGCTCTGCCTACCTTTCTGGAGTTCCGCAGTCCCTCCTAGACGAGGGCCGATCTCCTACTCTAAAAGTAGGGGAGATATCATGTCGATATGCTAGACTCAATATCGCACAGCCACAGTGGGGGCACGCCCCGTTTGTCAGTGACTTGCGTCTGGAGCAAAGCTCAGACGGCCTGAGTGTCTCTGTGGCCGAACACAGTGTTCCTCCTGAGGGTGCTGTCACATACACACCTCAACCAGCCTATACGGCTAGCACAGTCTTGCCCTCCACCAGAAGAGTGGATTGACAAGCGGGAACTATTGCGCCCAATGTGGGCCCTGAGAGCCGCTTGTTAGACCTGCCGCATGCATTCGGCGGTCAGAATGGCTGTTCTGTTGTGACGATGGCCCTTTCAAAGGTGGCGCTCTCTCCAGACAGCGCCCGCCCCACACTATTGTGGATGCCAATTAACCACGCTTATGGGGCGAGTAACCGTACCCTACCATTTGGCGTGAGGTGCCACTCTAACGGGAGCGTCCCCACATCATGGGCTGCCCCGAGGGAAGTACCCCTGGAATATATCTGCCGCTGCCTCATGGGCATCACAGCGAGTTTTCTATGTTCCACTGGGTGAGTGTTGCCACTCCCCACCCGCTGGACGTGGTCCTCTTACGAGAGTCCTCCGATTCTACTCCTTATGGCTTGGGATCAGGATTCCTCGTGACTTTGCTGGTATAAGTCATTCAGTGCTTAAGCACCGCCTCTGGCGGTCAGCAGGGACGAAATAGAACGTAAGTTACGTATGTAACTATGGTTCTATGAGTCCCGAATGACCGCCAGAGCACTCTTGTCACTCAGAATCCTCGTGGTCTCGCGAGAAGATTCTGTAGGGACTGAACCCCTGTAGACTGCCGGAAGATATAGACGACTCCGGGTCATCATGGGGTCAAAATTGACATTGTTGGTATAAAATACTCGACGGCGCATGCGCGAAGGGACGTATTCAGTGCTTAAGCACCGCCTCTGGCGGTCATTCGGGACTCATAGAACCATAGTTACATACGTAACTTACGTTTTATCATTGCCAGGGTTAGGTTTTATCATAACCATGGTTTTATCATTGCCATGGTTTTATCATTGCCAGGGTTAGGTTTTATCATTGCCATGGTTTTATCATTGCCATGGTTAGGTTTTATCATTGCCAGGGTTAGGTTTTATCATTGCCAGGGTTAGGTTTT
>NW_027638583.1:234609-257109 GCF_951216825.1 Electrona antarctica
AAGGATTAGATAGGTGGAGTAGTTTACATATATTCATTCATGGATGGAGTAGTTTACATATATTCATTCATGGAAGGATTATATAGGTGGAGCTTTACATATATTCATTCATTCAAGTTTTATTCATTCGTGAAATTACACCGATTTTCAGTGTCGTCTAGAAATACAATCACATAGAAATACAATCACATAGAAATACAATCACTGATAGAAATACAATCACTATATAAATACAATCACATAGAAATACAATCACATAGAAATACAATCACATAGAAAAACAATCACATAGAAATACAATCACATAGAAATACAATCACTATAGAAATACAATCACATAGAAAAACAATCACATAGAAATACAATCACTATAGAAATACAATCACATAGAAATACAATCACTATAGAAATACAATCACTATAGAAATACAATCACATAGAAATACATTTAAATACAATCACATAGAAATACAATCACATAGAAATACAATCACTATAGAAATACAATCACATAGAAATACAATCACTATAGAAATACAATCACATAGAAATACAATCACTATAGAAATACAATCACTATAGAAATACAATCACATAGAAATACAATCACTATAGAAATACAATCACTATAGAAATACAATCACTATAGAAATACAATCACATAGAAATACAATCACATAGAAATACAATCACTATAGAAATACAATCACATAGAAATACAATCACATAGAAATACAATCACTATAGAAATACAATCACATAGAAATACAATCACATAGAAATACAATCACATAGAAAAACATAAAAAAACAATCACATAGAAATACAATCACATAGAAATACAATCACTATAGAAATACAATCACATAGAAAAACAATCACATAGAAAAACAATCACATAGAAATACAATCACTATTGAAATACAATCACTATAGAAATACAATCACATAGAAATACAATCACATAGAAATACAATCACTATAGAAATACAATCACATAGAAATACAATCACATAGAAATACAATCACTATAGAAATACAATCACATAGAAATACAATCACTATAGAAATACAATCACATAGAAATACAATCACATAGAAATACAATCACTATAGAAATACAATCACATAGAAATACAATCACATAGAAATACAATCACTATAGAAAAACAATCACATAGAAATACAATCACTATAGAAATAATCACTATAGAAATACAATCACATAGAAAAACAATCACTATAGAAATACAATCACATAGAAATACAATCACTATAGAAATACAGACACATAGAAATACAATCACATAGAAATACAATCACTATAGAAATACAATCACATAGAAATACAATCACTATAGAAATACAATCACTATAGAAATACAATCACATAGAAATACAATCACATAGAAATACAATCACATAGAAAAACAATCACATAGAAATAAAATCACTATAGAAATACAATCACTATAGAAATACAATCACATAGAAATACAATCACATAGAAATACAATCACATAGAAAAACAATCACATATAAATACAATCACATAGAAATACAATCACTATAGAAATACAATCACATAGAAATACAATCACATAGAAATACAATCACATAGAAATACAATCACTATAGAAATACAATCACATATAAATACAATCACTATAGAAAAATCACACCCGTGTGAACTGAGTGGTGTAAGGTCTTATATAGACTGATCAGCTGTGGTCTGACGTAATGTCTGACGTAATGAAATCACACCCGTGTGAACTGAGTGGTGTAAGGTCTTATATAGACTGATCAGCTGTGGTCTGACGTAATGTCTGACGTAATGAAATCACACCTGTGTGAACTGGGTGACCATAGCAACCATGCTCATTTTTGAGTGGTACGAACAGACACAGGTAAATTTTTTGTGGTACGAACAGACACGGGTACAAAGCCAGTTGTTGGAGTGGTTTACACCACTCAAAAACATCACAATACATCAGAAGATATACATGTGAATATATAGAGGGGTGGGGGGGGGGGCACATGTGGCTGCATGTGTCTGATCATGCACTGTATCACCTCCACACGTACTTACCCTTCTGTGTGTGTGTGGTTACAGTCACCTCAACAACTCCATATATGGAGATGTCTGCCCGGTTACAGTCACCTCAACAACTCCATATATGGAGATGTCTGCCCGGTTACAGTCACCTCAACAACTCCATATATGGAGATGTCTGCCCGGTTACAGTCACCTCAACAACTCCATATATGGAGATGTCTGCCCGGTTACAGTCACCTCACCAACTCCATATATGGAGATGTCTGCCCGGTTACAGTCACCTCACCAACTCCATATATGGAGATGTCTGCCCGGTTACAGTCACCTCAACAACTCCATATATGGAGATGTCTGCCCGGTTACAGTCACCTCACCAACTCCATATATGGAGATGTCTGCCCGGTTACAGTCACCTCACCAACTCCATATATGGAGATGTCTGCCCGGTTACAGTCACCTCACCAACTCCATATATGGAGATGTCTGCCCGGTTACAGTCACCTCAACAACTCCATATATGGAGATGTCTGCCCGGTTACAGTCACCTCACCAACTCCATATATGGAGATGTCTGCCCGGTTACAGTCACCTCACAAACTCCATATATGGAGATGTCTGCCCGGTTACAGTCACCTCACAAACTCCATATATGGAGATGTCTGCCCGGTTACAGTCACCTCACCAACTCCATATATGGAGATGTCTGCCCGGTTACAGTCACCTCAACAACTCCATATATGGAGATGTCTGCCCGGTTACAGTGACAGTGATTTAGTCGACTAAAATCTAACCTAAAACATTACAGGTGACTAAAATTTGACTAAAACGAAATGAAAAAGACTATGAACTAAAACTAAAATCATTTTTTTTGCTGTCAAAAACAACACTCTACAAAACAGAAGCTATTATTATTAAAATATGATTAAATGTATTAAAAGCTTCTCTGGAAGCCAGAAGCCAACATCACCGCCGACCTTAAAACAGGAACAGAAATGAAATGGAAAAGTAAACATGAAAAGTTGTTTGTGTAAAAACAGCATCATAATGAAATGAAGGTGAAAAGGCTTTTGATTTGAGGTGTTGTTAGTAGGTTGGCCTTCATGAATACATTATGAATATTAAAACATGAATATATTTAACCCAGTCTGGACGGGAACCCCTTTTTGGTGTTTTAAAGCATTATCTCATACTTGAAAAACTGAAAAATAGCAGAACTACAAGCTCGTAGCGCGGCACCGAGTGCCACGCTACGAGCTTGTAGGTCTGCTTGAAAATGTGGCGCAAAATATTTGAATGTATATTCTTTCACAGCGAACGTTTTTAACTCAA
Organism: Electrona antarctica; assembly: GCF_951216825.1. Taxonomy (NCBI): domain Eukaryota; kingdom Metazoa; phylum Chordata; class Actinopteri; order Myctophiformes; family Myctophidae; genus Electrona; species Electrona antarctica. The sequence goes on from NW_027638583.1 coordinate 237,995, forward strand.
ATCTTTGCTTTGCTTTTCAGCAAAACTGTCATGATTTAGAAGACATTTAGTAGAATGGAACTTAGGTCTAAATGTGTTAAAATGTAAATCCTACAATAGGTGAGTGCGGTAGTGATGGATGCAGTGATGGATGCAGATGGAGGCAGTAGTGATGGATCTGGTACATCAGTAGCATCCAGGGGGAATTGTTAGACATTAATGAAGCATGTGTTTATTTATAATAATTTGTATTTTGGAGTTGCAGAGGTTTTAGGTAATTTAATTCATTATAGTATTCACTTGTAAACAACGTTAATGGTGGAGTCGTCGCCCTTCAACTTGGTGCGTGCGTGCGTGCGTGCGTGCGTGCGTGCGTGCGTGCGTGCGTGCGTGTGTGCGTGCGTGCGTGCGTGCGTGCGTGCCTGCGTGCCTCCGTGCGTGCCTGCGTGCGTGCGTGCCTGTGTGCCTCCGTGCGTGCCTGCGTGCGTGCCTCCGTGCGTGCGTGCCTGCCTGCGTGCGTGCCTCCGTGCGTGCCTGCGTGCGTGCCTGCCTCCGTGCGTGCCTCCGTGCGTGCGTGCCTGCCTGCGTGCGTGCCTCCGTGCGTGCGTGCCTGCCTGCGTGCGTGCCTCCGTGCGTGCCTGCGTGCGTGCGTGCCTCCGTGCGTGCCTGCGTGCGTGCGTGCCTCCGTGCGTGCGTGCCTCCGTGCGTGCCTCCGTGCGTGCCTGCGTGCGTGCCTGCGTGCGTGCCTGCGTGCGTGCCTGCGTGCGTGCCTCCGTCCGTGCGTGCCTGCCTGCGTGCGTGCCTCCGTGCGTGCGTGCCTGCCTGCGTGCGTGCCTCCGTGCGTGCCTGCGTGCCTGCGTGCCTCCGTGCGTGCCTGCGTGCGTGCCTGCGTGCGTGCCTCCGTGCGTGCCTGCGTGCCTGCGTGCCTCCGTGCGTGCCTGCGTGCCTGCCTGCGTGCGTGCCTGCGTGCCTGCGTGCCTGCGTGCCTCCGTGCGTGCCTGCGTGCGTGCCTCCGTGCGTGCCTCCGTGCGTGCCTGCGTGCGTGCCTGCGTGCCTGCGTGCCTGCGTGCCTCCGTGCGTGCCTGCGTGCGTGCCTGCGTGCGTGCCTCCGTGCGTGCCTGCGTGCCTGCGTGCGTGCCTGCGTGCGTGCCTCCGTGCGTGCCTCCGTGCGTGCCTGCGTGCGTGCCTGCGTGCCTGCGTGCCTGCGTGCCTCCGTGCGTGCCTGCGTGCGTGCCTGCGTGCGTGCCTCCGTGCGTGCCTGCGTGCCTGCCTGCGTGCCTGCGTGCGTGCCTCCGTGCGTGCCTCCGTGCGTGCCTGCGTGCGTGCCTCCGTGCGTGCCTGCGTGCCTGCGTGCGTGCCTCCGTGCGTGCCTGCCTGCGTGCCTGCGTGCGTGCCTCCGTGTGTGCGTGCGTGCGTGCGTGCGTGCGTGCGTGCGTGCCTGCCTGCCTGCCTGCGTGCCTGCCTGCCTGCGTGCGTGCGTGCCTGCCTGCCTGCCTGCCTGCGTGCGTGCCTGCGTGCCTGCCTGCGTGCCTGCCTGCGTGCGTGCCTGCCTGCGTGCGTGCGTGCCTGCCTGCGTGCCTGCCTGCGTGCCTGCCTGCGTGCCTGCCTGCGTGCGTGCCTGCGTGCCTGCCTGCGTGCGTGCCTGCCTGCGTGCGTGCCTGCCTGCGTGCGTGCCTGCCTGCGTGCGTGCCTGCGTGCCTGCCTGCGTGCGTGCCTGCGTGCCTGCCTGCGTGCCTGCCTGCGTGCGTGCCTGCGTGCGTGCCTGCGTGCCTGCCTGCGTGCGTGCCTGCCTGCGTGCGTGCCTGCGTGCCTGCCTGCGTGCCTGCCTGCGTGCGTGCCTGCCTGCGTGCGTGCCTGCCTGCGTGCGTGCCTGCGTGCCTGCCTGCGTGCGTGCCTGCGTGCCTGCCTGCGTGCGTGCCTGCCTGCGTGCGTGCCTGCCTGCCTGCGTGCCTGCCTGCGTGCGTGCCTGCGTGCCTGCCTGCGTGCGTGCCTGCCTGCGTGCGTGCCTGCCTCCGTGCGTGCCTGCGTGCGTGCCTGCGTGCGTGCCTGCGTGCGTGCCTGCGTGCGTGCCTGCGTGCGTTATTATGGTAAATCAAATGGATGCTCATCTCAGCCCTATAGCCTGGACGACCTTACAGTCTCAACTCATGTAACTTGGATTGCATTTTATGTAGACATACTGTAGCACTCTATATTGTAGACTCATAGTTTCATTATATAGATATTCTACTGTTCTATGTATGTGATGTATTACCATGTGTTGTTCAATGGTAAATGGTGCATTTATATAGCGCCTTTATCTAAGCTGTGGTCTGACGTAATGTCTGACGTAATGAAATCACACCCGTGTGAACTGGGTGACCATAGCAACCATGCTCATTTTTGAGTGGTGTAATTTTTGGTACGAACAGACACGGGTACATTTTTGAGTGGTGTAAACCACTCCTACAACTGGCTTTTGTGTGCAGAAAAAAATGAGCATGGTTGCTATGTTCAAAATAATTTCTGACGTAATTAAATCACACCCGGGTGAACTGGATGACCGTAGCAACCATGGTCATTTTTTCTGCACAAAAAAAGCCAGTTGTGAAATCACATCCGGGTGTGATTTCATTACGTCAGATCAGAGCTGATTGGATTGCATTTTATGTAGACATACTGTAGCACTCTATATTGTAGACTCATAGTTTCATTATATAGATATTCTACTGTTCTATGTATGTGATGTATTACCATGTGTTGTTCAATGGTAAATGGTGCATTTATATAGATATTCTACTGTTCTATGTATGTGATGTATTACCATGTGTTGTTCAATGGTAAATGGTGCATTTATATAGATATTCTACTGTTCTATGTATGTGATGTATTACCATGTGGTGTTCAATGGTAAATGGTGCATTTATATAGATATTCTACTGTTCTATGTATGTGATGTATTACCATGTGTTGTTCAATGGTAAATGGTGCATTTATATAGATATTCTACTGTTCTATGTATGTGATGTATTACCATGTGGTGTTCAATGGTAAATGGTGCATTTATATAGATATTCTACTGTTCTATGTATGTGATGTATTACCATGTGGTGTTCAATGGTAAATGGTGCATTTATATAGATATTCTACTGTTCTATGTATGTGATGTATTACCATGTGTTGTTCAATGGTAAATGGTGCATTTATATAGATATTCTACTGTTCTATGTATGTGATGTATTACCATGTGGTGTTCAATGGTAAATGGTGCATTTATATAGATATTCTACTGTTCTATGTATGTGATGTATTACCATGTGTTGTTCAATGGTAAATGGTGCATTTATATAGATATTCTACTGTTCTATGTATGTGATGTATTACCATGTGGTGTTCAATGGTAAGGTGCATTTATATAGATATTCTACTGTTCTATGTATGTGATGTATTACCATGTGGTGTTCAATGGTAAATGGTGCCTTTATCTAAGGTGCTTTACATAGATTGTGCATTACAGGAAACCATGCAAGCCACTTTCTCAAGGACACTTCCACACTCTGGGGGAGCCCACAGGGATGGAACCGGGAACCTTGCTGTTCCCATCCGGGCCATCTACCGCTGATCTTGCTTACTGTCTTTTACCTCAAAATTTAAAAAAATGTCTTCTAAATCCTGACAGTTTTCTGAAATACCTCATGTTTGTATATCAGTGGTGCTCAATATTTCATGTCAAGGACCCCAAAAAATATATGTAATTGGCCCGCCGACCCCATCTGAAAATATGTTGTTCCAGGGAGCCCCCCCCCCCCCCCCCCCCCCCTCAGAAGCAAAGATTTGAGTTAAAAACGTTCGCTCTGAAAGAATATATATTCAAAGATTTGCGCCACATTTTCACGATTTTTCAAAAATAACAGACCTACAAGCTTGTAGATCTGCTATTTTTCAACAGCTATAAAGTATACTGTTGCTTACTGTAAATCACTCTGGATTTAGAGCGTCTGATAGATGATTAAATTGTAAAATGTACTGTACGAGTTGTAATGAGATGAATATTCATCATTTGATTCCAGTTGTAATAATATGAATATTCATGAGTCATTCCAGCAGAACAATGCAGACATTAACCCTTTCAAAACGGAACCCCTTTTGGTGTTTTAAAGCATTATGTTATACTTTAACTGTTGGAAAAAATAGCAGATCTACAAGCTCGTAGCGAGGCACCGAGTGCCGCGCTACAAATCTTTATATCCTTTCAGAGCGAACGTTTTTAACTCAAATCTTTGCTTCTGGGCGGGTGGATGGGGGTCCCTGGAACTACATATTTTCAGATGGGGGTCGGCGGCCAATTACATATAATTCTTTGGGTCCTTGACATGAAAATGTTTGAGAACCACTGATATAGAAACATGAGGTTTTAACCCTGTGAGAACCACTGATATAGAAACATGAGGTTTTAACCCTGTGAGAACCACTGATATAGAAACATGAGGTTTTAACCCTGTGAGAACCACTGATATAGAAACATGAGGTTTTAACCCTGTGAGAACCACTGATATAGAAACATGAGGTTTAACCCTGTGAGAACCACTGATATAGAAACATGAGGTTTTAACCCTGTGAGAACCACTGATATAGAAACATGAGGTTTTAACCCTGTGAGAACCACTGATATAGAAACATGAGGTTTTAACCCTGTGAGAACCACTGATATAGAAACATGAGGTTTTAACCCTGTGAGAACCACTGATATAGAAACATGAGGTTTTAACCCTGTGAGAACCACTGATATAGAAACATGAGGTTTTAACCCTGTGAGAACCACTGATATAGAAACATGAGGTTTTAACCCTGTGAGAACCACTGATATAGAAACATGAGGTTTAACCCTGTGAGAACCACTGATATAGAAACATGAGGTTTTAACCCTGTGAGAACCAATCATATAGAAACATGAGGTTTAACCCTGTGAGAACCACTGATATAGAAACATGAGGTTTTTCAGAAAACTGTCAGGATTTAGAAGACATTTCGGCAAGGAGCTTTTTTTTTTTTTTACTGTAACACAATAAACAGATGATCGGAGTCCATTTGGGACGCTGTAATGTATGCGTGATTTGACCTGCCGGGGGGTGGATGGGGAGGGGGAGGGGGGGGGGGGGGTGTAAGTAAATATCCATAAATGGATGTAATTTACATTGGTTGGTTTAAACGGACTGAATTAACCCTTTTAGACCCGAGGACGCATCTCTCTGTGACCTCAAAGCTTTTAACCACTTTAGCCAATTATTTATTATTATTATTACTTAAGCTGTTAGAAAAAAATTGCAGATCTACAAGCTCGTAGCGCGGCACTCGGTGCCGCGCTACGAGCTTGTAGATCTGCTTTAAAAAAAAGATGTTATCTTGAAAATGTATATAATCTTTTTTATTGGCTTAAAATATTGTCTATATACATATATTCATGAATCACTCTTCAGACACAGACAGATAGATACAGAGATCTCCATGTGGGACACAGGCAGACAGATACAGAGATCTCCATGTGGGACACAGACAGGCAGATACAGAGATCTCCATGTGGGACACAGACAGACAGATACAGAGATCTCCATGTGGGACACAGACAGATACAGAGATCTCCATGTGGGACACAGACAGATAGATACAGAGATCTCCATGTGGGACACAGACAGATGCAGAGATCTCCATGTGGGACACAGCCAGACAGACAGATACAGAGATCTCCATGTGGGACAGACAGACAGACAGATACAGAGATCTCCATGTGGGACACAGGCAGACAGATACAGAGATCTCCATGTGGGACACAGACAGACAGATACAGAGATCTCCATGTGGGACACAGACAGACAGATACAGAGATCTCCATGTGGGACACAGACAGACAGATACAGAGATCTCCATGTGGGACACAGACAGACAGACAGATACAGAGATCTCCATGTGGGACAGACAGACAGACAGATACAGAGATCTCCATGTGGGACACAGGCAGACAGATACAGAGATCTCCATGTGGGACACAGACAGACAGATACAGAGATCTCCATGTGGGACACAGACAGATACAGAGATCTCCATGTGGGACACAGACAGATACAGAGATCTCCATGTGGGACACAGACAGACAGATACAGAGATCTCCATGTGGGACACAGACAGACACAGAGATCTCCATGTGGGACACAGACAGACAGATACAGAGATCTCCATGTGGGACACAGACAGATACAGAGATATCCATGTGGGACACAGACAGACAGACAGATGCAGAGATCTCCATGTGGGACACAGACAGACAGACAGTTAAAACGGGTGCTATGACAAGTTGTCAACAGGTATTATTAGGTTCCCAAGTTGCATCGTTCTCCAGTAGGCCGGTGGCCGACGGGCACGTACAGGTCTAGTTATATTAAACTCACCAACGGAAAGCTTGAATTATCCTCTTTCTATTCTCAAAGTGTTTGTTTCATAACAATCCACTGTAGACATGTTATGAGCTACTTCCTGTCAAGGAATTCCTTGCAGGTGATTTTTTCCCCATGTGTTGGAGTTTGGAAGCGCTCGTTGACTATCACTCAACGGCCCATGTGTTGGAGTTTGGAAGCGCTCGTTGACTATCACTCAACAGCCCATGTGTTGGAGTTTGGAAGCGCTCGTTGACTATCACTCAACAGCCCATGTGTTGGAGTTTGGAAGCGCTCGTTGACTATCACTCAACAGCCCATGTGTTGGAGTTTGGAAGCGCTCGTTGACTATCACTCAACGGCCCATGTGTTGGTGTTTGGAAGCGCTCGTTGACTATCACTCAACAGCCCATGTGTTGGTGTTTGGAAGCGCTCGTTGACTATCACTCAACAGCCCATGTGTTGGAGTTTGGAAGCGCTCGTTGACTATCACTCAACAGCCCATGTGTTGGAGTTTGGAAGCGCTCGTTGACTATCACTCAACAGCCCATGTGTTGGAGTTTGGAAGCGCTCGTTGACTATCACTCAACGGCCCATGTGTTGGTGTTTGGAAGCGCTCGTTGACTATCACTCAACAGCCCATGTGTTGGAGTTTGGAAGCGCTCGTTGACTATCACTCAACAGCCCATGTGTTGGAGTTTGGAAGCGCTCGTTGACTATCACTCAACGGCCCATGTGTTGGAGTTTGGAAGCGCTCGTTGACTATCACTCAACAGCCCATGTGTTGGTGTTTGGAAGCGCTCGTTGACTATCACTCAACAGCCCAGGTGTACCACCTGTTTAGAATGTGCACGTCATGCAGGAGGCAGCAGGAGGTTGCTTTACTGATAACGAGCGCTTCCAAACTCTGACACTTAGAAAATAATCATCTGCAAGGAGGTGGATTTTTATTAAACAAAAACTTTACAGATTGAAAGAGGATAATTCAAGCTTTTCGTACAGCTGCAATGTTGGTGAGTTTGATGTTGTTTAATATAATGAGGACTTTTCTGTTTGGATGAATGGGCTCTCTGTGGGAAGTATATCACCGCTGCGCTCTGAATAAAGAGAATAGGGTCCATTTAAGTAATGTCTAAACTCCTACAATTCCAAGTGCTCATCAGAGTGGGGGGGGGGGGTCCCCAGTTCAAATATTTTTAAATGGGGGGGGGGGGATGTTTTTAACTCAAATCTTTGCTTCTGGGGGGTCCCTGGAACAACCTATTTTCAGATGGGGGTCGCCGGCCAATTACAGATAATCTTGGGGGTCCTTGACATGAAATAGTTTGAGCACCACTGAGAAACGAGGTTTTTCAGAAAACTGTCAGGATTTAGAAGACATAAGACTCCTTAACTAAATGTTTTAATTAAGGAGTCGTCTACAGCTGCTCTGTCTGTGGAATTTAACTAAACTACTTTTCAGCAGATCAATACAATAAGATTATTGAAATTAAGAATATAATTATAGTGGCCTTTTTTTCTCTTCATGTGTTGTTAAAGTTAAAGACCTTTATGTTACTATTAACACTCTGAGAGTTAAAGACCTTTATGTTACTATTAACACTGAGAGTTAAAGACCTTTATGTTACTATTAACACTCTGAGAGTTAAAGACCTTTATGTTACTATTAACACTCTGAGAGTTAAAGACCTTTATGTTACTATTAACACTGAGAGTTAAAGACCTTTATGTTACTATTAACACTCTGAGAGTTAAAGACCTTTATGTTACTATTAACACTCTGAGAGTTAAAGACCTTTATGTTACTATTAACACTGAGAGTTAAAGACCTTTATGTTACTATTAACACTCTGAGAGTTAAAGACCTTTATGTTACTATTAACACTCTGAGAGTTAAAGACCTTTATGTTACTATTAACACTGAGAGTTAAAGACCTTTATGTTACTATTAACACTCTGAGAGTTAAAGACCTTTATGTTACTATTAACACTCTGAGAGTTAAAGACCTTTATGGTACTATTAACACAGAGTTAAAGACCTTTATGTTACTATTAACACTGAGAGTTAAAGACCTTTATGTTACTATTAACACCCTGAGAGTTAAAGACCTTTATGTTACTATTAACACTGAGAGTTAAAGACCTTTATGTTACTATTAACACTGAGAGTTAAAGACCTTTATGTTACTATTAACACTCTGAGAGTTAAAGACCTTTATGTTACTATTAACACTGAGAGTTAAAGACCTTTATGGTACTATTAACACTGAGAGTTAAAGACCTTTATGTTACTATTAACACTCAGAGTTATAGTAGGGGGTAATACCGTCTGGAACGTTACGCGGCGGATAAAAGCATGAAATTTGGTACACATGTCCCTTGGGTCATCCTAAAACATCCCAGAAGGGGTGCCCAAAAAAATCTTAAACAGGAAGTGAGTTATTGACAAAATTCAAAATGGCCACCTAAACTGTTGACAGTTGACTCAAAAGACAACAAGAGAATCTCCAAAAACCATAATATTTCGTACACATGTCCCTTGGGTCATCCTAAAACATCCCAGAAGGGGTGCCCAAAAAAATCTTAAACAGGAAGTGAGTTATTGACAAAATTCAAAATGGCCACCTAAACTGTTGACAGTTGACTCAAAAGACAACAAGAGAATCTCCAAAAACCATAATATTTCGTACACATGTCCCTTGGGTCATCCTAAAACATCCCAGAAGGGGTGCCCAAAAAAATCTTAAACAGGATGTGAGTTATTGACAAAATTCAAAATGGCCACCTAAACTGTTGACAGTTGACTCAAAAGACAACAAGAGAATCTCCAAAAACCATAAAATTTCGTACACATGTCCCTTGGGTCATCCTAAAACATCCCAGAAGGGGTGCCCAAAAAAATCTTAAACAGGAAGTGAGTTATTGACAAAATTCAAAATGGCCACCTAAACTGTTGACAGTTGACTCAAAAGACAACAAGAGAATCTCCAAAAACCATAATATTTCGTACACATGTCCCTTGGGTCATCCTAAGACATCTTAGAAGGGGTGCCCAAAATAATCTTAAACAGGAAGTGAGTTATTGACAAAATTCAAAATGGCACCTAAACTGTTGACAGTTGACTCAAGACACCAAGAATCTCCAAAAACCATAATATTTGGTACACATGCCCCTTGGGTCATCCTAAGACATCCTAGAAGGGGTGCCCAAAGAAATCTGAAACAGGAAGTAAGTTATTGACAAAATTGAAAATGGCCGCCTAGAGTGTTGTCGATTGACTCAAAAGACACCAAGAATCTCCAAAAACCATAATATTTGGTACACGTGTCCCTTGGGTCATCCTAAGACATCCTAGAAGAGGTACCAAAAATTATCTGATACAGGAAGTGAGTTATTGACTAAATTGAAAATGGCCACCTAAAGCATGTGATACAAAAGAAAACTGATGGTTAATCCTTTTGAAGTGCTTAGGCAGGAATCAAACAGTTTTGCAGTGCTTGAAATATGCACATGTGTTCTGTATGGCAAGACAACTGACATTGAAAATGTTAATGATCTAAGGAAGGACCTGTTTGCTCAAAAATTTCTCTCAATGGAAAACATTCCTCCCACACAAGCTTTTGGTCTGAAATATGGACGGATTAAAGTTGCTGATTTGTGGACACTTTTATTCACTCTTGAGAAAGACGGTGCCAGGATGCTGGGTTACCTTGCACAGCATTATGTCAATGTGCTGGTAGTTGCAAAATGGCACACAGTTGCTAGAAGAAAATAAATAAGAAGATAGAGTCCAACATAAGCAACAAGATGAGTGCATAATAACTAAGATGCAGAGAGTAAAATAACAATATGCAGAGTAAGATAAGATGCTGAGTAGAGTTAGATGAATCAAGATTCAAAGAGTAAAGTAAAGAAGAGGAAATAAATATGCTGATGTAGTGTAAATTTAAACATAATACGCCAGGTTATACATTCTGCAGTTGTCAACAGTTTAAACATCCATTTAGAATTTCTTCTAATTTCTTCAACACCTTCATAAATAATAGGTAATTTTGGTAATAGGTAATTTTGGATTTTTCCTTTCCTTTCCTTTAAAAAAAAAGCCTTTAATGGGCACCCCTTCTAAGATGGTGAGATACACCCTAAAGAGTGCGTGTACAAGATGTGTTGCTTGTATGGAGAGAGTAAAATAACAATATTCAGAGTAAGATAAAGATGCTGAGTAAAATAGATAAAGATATGCAGTTAGATGAATAAAGAAGATTCAAAGAGTAAAGTAAAGACAAATAAATAAATATGATGATGTAGTGTAAATGTACCAGGTTATACAGACTGCAGTTGTCAACCGTTTAAACAGCCATTTAGAATTTCTTCAACATGGCCCCTTCCTAAAAGGTTTAATAAACAAATGCAAACAAACAAATAATCCCTTTTAGGAACGAGCACTATACGCTTTTATGATGTCTCTGTTATTTTGAATTTAGCAAAAAACTCACTTTTCATCTGTCAACAGCGTAGGGTAAGCGGCAATTTTAAATTTAGTCAATAACTCACTTGCTGTTTCAGATTATTTTGGGCACCCCTTCTAGGATGTTTTAGGATAACCAAAGGGACATGTGTGCCACATTGTATGCTTTTTCGAGATTCTTTAGTCGTCTTTTGAGACAATCGACAACACTGTAGGTGGCCATTTTCAATTTAGTCAATAACTCACTTTCTGTTTCGGATTCCTTTGGGCACCCCTTCTAGGATGTCTTTGGATGATCCAAGGGACATATGTGCTGAATTGTATGCTTCTATGAGATTCTATAGGCTTTTTGAGTCAATCACCAATAACACTGTAGGCGGCCATTTTCAATTTTGTCAATAATTCACTTCCTATTCAAGATTGTTTTTGGCACCCCTTCTAGGATGTCTTAGGGTGACCCAAGGGACATGTGTGCCAAATTGTATGCTTTTTGGAGATTATTTTGGTGTCTTTTGAGTCAACTGTCAACAGTTTAGGTGGCCATTTTGAATCTTTTACATAACTCACTTCCTGTTAAAGATTTTTTTGGGCACCCCTTCTAGGATGATTTAGGATGACCCAAGGGACATCTGTACCAAATTTCATGCTTGTATCGAGTGTATCGATTGTCATGCTTGTATCGATTGTATCGCGTAACGATTTGGCCATTTTTTGATGATAGGAGTTGTGCCCCAATAGAGGGCTTATCTCTGGTCATATGAAGATTTTTACAATATATTATCTATTGGTAATCATTCATATGGTCTTTTAAAAGTTTTTAAAAACAATTATATATTTTTGGCATTGACAATATATCACTCAGAAAGGGATTCATGTGGAAGGTCATCTCATTCCGAGTGGTTTTTAAGTACATTTTTGGCATTTAAAGTTGTTTAAAACATATTTAAGACATTTGTCAGGGGTTCTTTTTGCCAAATATTTTAATATTAGTCTAATAACTATAAATGTGAAGGTTATACTTGGCACAATCAGTAAAAATTTCAGAATTATATCACATTTAGGTATAATAGGTCATTTCTGGCGGCCATTTTGGATTTTCCCCTAAAAAAAGCCTTTAATGTGTTTAAAAATGCGGGCACCCCTTCTGAGATGGTGAGATACACCCTAAAGAGTGCGTGTACCAAATGTGGTGCTTTTATCCACCGCGTAACGATTTTAGCCATTTCATGACGGTATTACCCCCTACTATTAAAGACCTTTATGTTACTATTAACACACTGAGAGTTAAAGACCTTTATGTTACTATTAACACTGAGAGTTAAAGACCTTTATGTTACTATTAACACTCAGAGTTAAAGACCTTTATGTTACTATTAACACTCTGAGAGTTAAAGACCTTTATGTTACTATTAACACTGAGAGTTAAAGACCTTTATGTTACTATTAACACTGAGAGTTAAAGACCTTTATGGTACTATTAACACTGAGAGTTAAAGACCTTTATGTTACTATTAACACTCAGAGTTAAAGACCTTTATGTTACTATTAACACACTGAGAGTTAAAGACCTTTATGTTACTATTAACACTGAGAGTTAAAGACCTTTATGTTACTATTAACACTCTGAGAGTTAAAGACCTTTATGTTACTATTAACACAGAGTTAAAGACCTTTATGTTACTATTAACACAGAGTTAAAGACCTTTATGTTACTATTAACACTCTGAGAGTTAAAGACCTTTATGTTACTATTAACACAGAGTTAAAGACCTTTATGTTACTATTAACACTGAGAGTTAAAGACCTTTATGTTACTATTAACACACTGAGAGTTAAAGACCTTTATGTTACTATTAACACTCTGAGAGTTAAAGACCTTTATGTTACTATTAACACCCTGAGAGTTAAAGACCTTTATGTTACTATTAACACTCTGAGAGTTAAAGACCTTTATGTTACTATTAACACTCTGAGAGTTAAAGACCTTTATGGTACTATTAACACTCTGAGAGTTAAAGACCTTTATGTTACTATTAACACTGAGAGTTAAAGACCTTTATGTTACTATTAACACTCTGAGAGTTAAAGACCTTTATGTTACTATTAACACTGAGAGTTAAAGACCTTTATGGTACTATTAACACTGAGTTAAAGACCTTTATGTTACTATTAACACTCTGAGAGTTAAAGACCTTTATGTTACTATTAACACTGAGAGTTAAAGACCTTTATGTTACTATTAACACTGAGAGTTAAAGACCTTTATGTTACTATTAACACTCTGAGAGTTAAAGACCTTTATGTTACTATTAACACTCTGAGAGTTAAAGACCTTTATGTTACTATTAACACTCTGAGAGTTAAAGACCTTTATGTTACTATTAACACTCTGAGAGTTAAAGACCTTTATGTTACTATTAACACACTGAGAGTTAAAGACCTTTATGGTACTATTAACACTGAGAGTTAAAGACCTTTATGTTACTATTAACACTGAGAGTTAAAGACCTTTATGTTACTATTAACACTCAGAGTTAAAGACCTTTATGTTACTATTAACACTGAGAGTTAAAGACCTTTATGTTACTATTAACACTGAGAGTTAAAGACCTTTATGTTACTATTAACACTCAGAGTTAAAGACCTTTATGTTACTATTAACACTGAGAGTTAAAGACCTTTATGTTACTATTAACACTGAGAGTTAAAGACCTTTATGTTACTATTAACACCCTGAGAGTTAAAGACCTTTATGTTACTATTAACACTGAGAGTTAAAGACCTTTATGTTACAATTAACACTGAGAGTTAAAGACCTTTATGTTACTATTAACACTGAGAGTTAAAGACCTTTATGGTACTATTAACACCCTGAGAGTTAAAGACCTTTATGTTACTATTAACACTGAGAGTTAAAGACCTTTATGGTACTATTAACACTGAGAGTTAAAGACCTTTATGGTACTATTAACACTCTGAGAGTTAAAGACCTTTATGTTACTATTAACACTGAGAGTTAAAGACCTTTATGGTACTATTAACACTGAGAGTTAAAGACCTTTATGTTACTATTAACACTGAGAGTTAAAGACCTTTATGGTACTATTAACACTGAGAGTTAAAGACCTTTATGGTACTATTAACACTCTGAGAGTTAAAGACCTTTATGTTACTATTAACACTGAGAGTTAAAGACCTTTATGTTACTATTAACACTGAGAGTTAAAGACCTTTATGGTACTATTAACACCCTGAGAGTTAAAGACCTTTATGTTACTATTAACACAGAGTTAAAGACCTTTATGTTACTATTAACACTGAGAGTTAAAGACCTTTATGGTACTATTAACACCCTGAGAGTTAAAGACCTTTATGTTACTATTAACACAGAGTTAAAGACCTTTATGTTACTATTAACACTGAGAGTTAAAGACCTTTATGTTACTATTAACACTGAGAGTTAAAGACCTTTATGGTACTATTAACACTGAGAGTTAAAGACCTTTATGTTACTATTAACACTGAGAGTTAAAGACCTTTATGGTACTATTAACACTGAGAGTTAAAGACCTTTATGGTACTATTAACACTCTGAGAGTTAAAGACCTTTATGTTACTATTAACACTGAGAGTTAAAGACCTTTATGTTACTATTAACACTGAGAGTTAAAGACCTTTATGGTACTATTAACACCCTGAGAGTTAAAGACCTTTATGTTACTATTAACACAGAGTTAAAGACCTTTATGTTACTATTAACACTGAGAGTTAAAGACCTTTATGGTACTATTAACACTCTGAGAGTTAAAGACCTTTATGTTACTATTAACACAGAGTTAAAGACCTTTATGTTACTATTAACACAGAGTTAAAGACCTTTATGTTACTATTAACACTGAGAGTTAAAGACCTTTATGTTACTATTAACACTCTGAGAGTTAAAGACCTTTATGTTACTATTAACACTGAGAGTTAAAGACCTTTATGTTACTATTAACACTGAGAGTTTAAGACCTTTATGTTACTATTAACACTCTGAGAGTTAAAGACCTTTATGTTACTATTAACACCCTGAGAGTTAAAGACCTTTATGGTACTATTAACACTCTGAGAGTTAAAGACCTTTATGGTACTATTAACACTGAGAGTTAAAGACCTTTATGTTACTATTAACACTCTGAGAGTTAAAGACCTTTATGTTACTATTAACACAGAGTTAAAGACCTTTATGTTACTATTAACACTGAGAGTTAAAGACCTTTATGTTACTATTAACACTGAGAGTTAAAGACCTTTATGGTACTATTAACACCCTGAGAGTTAAAGACCTTTATGTTACTATTAACACTCTGAGAGTTAAAGACCTTTATGTTACTATTAACACTCTGAGAGTTAAAGACCTTTATGGTACTATTAACACTGAGAGTTAAAGACCTTTATGTTACTATTAACACTGAGAGTTAAAGACCTTTATGTTACTATTAACACACTGAGAGTTAAAGACCTTTATGGTACTATTAACACTGAGAGTTAAAGACCTTTATGTTACTATTAACACTGAGAGTTAAAGACCTTTATGTTACTATTAACACTGAGTTAAAGACCTTTATGTTACTATTAACACTGAGAGTTAAAGACCTTTATGGTACTATTAACACTGAGAGTTAAAGACCTTTATGTTACTATTAACACCCTGAGAGTTAAAGACCTTTATGTTACTATTAACACTGAGAGTTAAAGACCTTTATGGTACTATTAATACCCTGAGAGTTAAAGACCTTTATGGTACTATTAACACTGAGAGTTAAAGACCTTTATGGTACTATTAACACTGAGAGTTAAATACCTTTATGTTACTATTAACACTGAGAGTTAAAGACCTTTATGGTACTATTAACACTCTGAGAGTTAAAGACCTTTATGTTACTATTAACACAGAGTTAAAGACCTTTATGTTACTATTAACACAGAGTTAAAGACCTTTATGTTACTATTAACACTGAGAGTTAAAGACCTTTATGTTACTATTAACACTCTGAGAGTTAAAGACCTTTATGTTACTATTAACACTGAGAGTTAAAGACCTTTATGTTACTATTAACACTGAGAGTTAAAGACCTTTATGTTACTATTAACACTCTGAGAGTTAAAGACCTTTATGTTACTATTAACACCCTGAGAGTTAAAGACCTTTATGGTACTATTAACACTCAGAGAGTTAAAGACCTTTATGTTACTATTAACACTGAGAGTTAAAGACCTTTATGGTACTATTAACACTGAGAGTTAAAGACCTTTATGTTACTATTAACACTCTGAGAGTTAAAGACCTTTATGTTACTATTAACACAGAGTTAAAGACCTTTATGTTACTATTAACACTGAGAGTTAAAGACCTTTATGTTACTATTAACACTGAGAGTTAAAGACCTTTATGGTACTATTAACACTGAGAGTTAAAGACCTTTATGTTACTATTAACACTCTGAGAGTTAAAGACCTTTATGGTACTATTAACACTGAGAGTTAAAGACCTTTATGTTACTATTAACACTCTGAGAGTTAAAGACCTTTATGTTACTATTAACACTCTGAGAGTTAAAGACCTTTATGTTACTATTAACACAGAGTTAAAGACCTTTATGTTACTATTAACACTGAGAGTTAAAGACCTTTATGTTACTATTAACACTGAGAGTTAAAGACCTTTATGGTACTATTAACACTGAGAGTTAAAGACCTTTATGTTACTATTAACACTCTGAGAGTTAAAGACCTTTATGGTACTATTAACACTGAGAGTTAAAGACCTTTATGTTACTATTAACACTCTGAGAGTTAAAGACCTTTATGTTACTATTAACACTCTGAGAGTTAAAGACCTTTATGGTACTATTAACACTGAGAGTTAAAGACCTTTATGTTACTATTAACACTGAGAGTTAAAGACCTTTATGTTACTATTAACACACTGAGAGTTAAAGACCTTTATGGTACTATTAACACTGAGAGTTAAAGACCTTTATGTTACTATTAACACTGAGAGTTAAAGACCTTTATGTTACTATTAACACTGAGAGTTAAAGACCTTTATGTTACTATTAACACTGAGAGTTCAAGACCTTTATGTTACTATTAACACTGAGAGTTAAAGACCTTTATGGTACTATTAACACTGAGAGTTAAAGACCTTTATGTTACTATTAACACTGAGAGTTAAAGACCTTTATGTTACTATTAACACTGAGAGTTAAAGACCTTTATGTTACTATTAACACTCTGAGAGTTAAAGACCTTTATGGTACTATTAACACTCTGAGAGTTAAAGACCTTTATGTTACTATTAACACTGAGAGTTAAAGACCTTTATGTTACTATTAACACTGAGAGTTAAAGACCTTTATGTTACTATTAACACTGAGTTAAAGACCTTTATGTTACTATTAACACTGAGAGTTAAAGACCTTTATGGTACTATTAACACTGAGAGTTAAAGACCTTTATGTTACTATTAACACCCTGAGAGTTAAAGACCTTTATGTTACTATTAACACTGAGAGTTAAAGACCTTTATGGTACTATTAATACCCTGAGAGTTAAAGACCTTTATGGTACTATTAACACTGAGAGTTAAAGACCTTTATGGTACTATTAACACTGAGAGTTAAATACCTTTATGTTACTATTAACACTGAGAGTTAAATACCTTTATGTTACTATTAACACCCTGAGAGTTAAAGACCTTTATGTTACTATTAACACTGAGAGTTAAAGACCTTTATGTTACTATTAACACTCTGAGAGTTAAAGACCTTTATGTTACTATTAACACTCAGAGTTAAAGACCTTTATGGTACTATTAACACTGAGAGTTAAAGACCTTTATGTTACTATTAACACTGAGAGTTAAAGACCTTTATGTTACTATTAACACTGAGAGTTAAAGACCTTTATGTTACTATTAACACTGAGAGTTAAAGACCTTTATGTTACTATTAACACAGAGAGTTAAAGACCTTTATGTTACTATTAACACTCTGAGAGTTAAAGACCTTTATGTTACTATTAACACTGAGAGTTAAAGACCTTTATGTTACTATTAACACTGAGAGTTAAAGACCTTTATGGTACTATTAACACTGAGAGTTAAAGACCTTTATGTTACTATTAACACTGAGAGTTAAAGACCTTTATGTTACTATTAACACTGAGAGTTAAAGACCTTTATGTTACTATTAACACTGAGAGTTAAAGACCTTTATGTTACTATTAACACAGAGAGTTAAAGACCTTTATGTTACTATTAACACTCTGAGAGTTAAAGACCTTTATGTTACTATTAACACTCTGAGAGTTAAAGACCTTTATGGTACTATTAACACTGAGAGTTAAAGACCTTTATGTTACTATTAACACAGAGTTAAAGACCTTTATGTTACTATTAACACTGAGAGTTAAAGACCTTTATGTTACTATTAACACTGAGTTAAAGACCTTTATGTTACTATTAACACTGAGAGTTAAAGACCTTTATGTTACTATTAACACTGAGAGTTAAAGACCTTTATGTTACTATTAACACAGAGAGTTAAAGACCTTTATGTTACTATTAACACTCTGAGAGTTAAAGACCTTTATGTTACTATTAACACAGAGTTAAAGACCTTTATGTTACTATTAACACTGAGAGTTAAAGACCTTTATGTTACTATTAACACTGAGTTAAAGACCTTTATGTTACTATTAACACTGAGAGTTAAAGACCTTTATGTTACTATTAACACTGAGAGTTAAAGACCTTTATGTTACTATTAACACAGAGAGTTAAAGACCTTTATGTTACTATTAACACTCTGAGAGTTAAAGACCTTTATGTTACTATTAACACTGAGAGTTAAAGACCTTTATGTTACTATTAACACAGAGAGTTAAAGACCTTTATGTTACTATTAACACTCTGAGAGTTAAAGACCTTTATGTTACTATTAACACTGAGAGTTAAAGACCTTTATGTTACTATTAACACTGAGAGTTAAAGACCTTTATGTTACTATTAACACTCTGAGAGTTAAAGACCTTTATGTTACTATTAACACTGAGAGTTAAAGACCTTTATGTTACTATTAACACCCTGAGAGTTAAAGACCTTTATGTTACTATTAACACTCTGAGAGTTAAAGACCTTTATGTTACTATTAACACTGAGAGTTAAAGACCTTTATGGTACTATTAACACTCAGAGTTAAAGACCTTTATGGTA
>NW_027638582.1:0-6465 GCF_951216825.1 Electrona antarctica
AGCCTTGCATAACCAAATACGCAGATGACAAAAAAAAAAGAGAAAAGCACTGAAAATATATTATTACACATTGTGTTCACACATCAGTCCCTGGAGAGCAGGGGGACATAACCAAGAGATAAGCATGTTTGGGTGGCCCCTACCGTCAGCTTGGGATGGCCTACGCTTGGATCTTGAGGAGGCCTCTTAAGCCATTTTAGACGGGAACCCCCTTTCGGTGTTTATATAGCATTATGTTATACTTTAGCTGTTGAAAAATAGCAGATCTACAAGCTCATAGCGCGGCACCGATTGTAGGTCTGCTATTTTTTTTAAATCGTGAAAATGTTGGCACAAATTTGGAATATATATTCTTTCAGAGCGAATGTTTTTAACTGAAATGTTTGCTTCTGGGGGGGGGGGGGGGGGGGGGGGTTGTCCCTGGAACAACATATTTTCAGATGGGGGTCGGAGGCCAAATAGGTTTTTCAGCAAACTGTCACGATTTAGAAGACATTTGTAGAATCGTCCTCGGGTCTAATTGGGTTAAGCTGAATTTATACTTCGTCTCACGACAGCATTGCATGCAGAAATGTACTGATTGTAAAAAAAAAAAAAAAAAAGGGGGGTGAGGGTGTGTGGGGGGGGAGAAATGCTTTATGGGTATCACTTATTTTAAATCCTGAAGCCCGAGCCCCACCCCACCCTGCCCCGCCCCCCCCACACACACACCCGCTTGCCCCAGGCTCCACCCAGAAGTGTGGCTGCCTTTGTCATTGTAATCTGGCGCTGTTTGCTAAACGCTTCCACTGTTTACTCTCTGCTATGGGGGCTTGTATGAACAGGGTGTCAGCAGGACGTGGGGTGACATCACTTCGGCTGGGGCCTTTGTAAGCTGCATTATGTGATGTCTCGGGGCCCCTAGTCGCTTTCTTCTTTCAATCTTCCCCTCTCTCTCTCTACATCCAGGCCTGTCGAATGCATGAGCTAACTCAGGAGGCTAATATGGCCTACAGGGAGGAATTACACCTAATTACTTAAATAACTGCTAGGCAGCAGCCTTCCTTAGTCACCAAAAATCATTTCCAGGTCTCTGCCTTTTACTGATAGCTGGCCCTCTTGTGACAAGAAAGCCTTGGACAAAAGCTTTCATATATTCAAACAGTCCAGGAGAGAAATTAAACAGACTGACAGGTAATAACATTCAAAAAGGGAGGGAATAGAATTACCAGACAAGGTTTTCATATCACCTATTTTTTTTGTTTTGTTGTTGCCGTAGAGATAAATTCGCAGACACTGAAACTGGTCTGTTGAGCCATTGTTATCATCCCTGGCCATCTGCTGCCTAAGGAGTGACATTCCCTCTCATTTGCATGATGAGTGATGTATGGGGAGCTAGGGAGGGCATATGCACTATAGTCTTATGACAAAGCCAGAGAAAACTTCTTTGAATCCATAGAATAAAGACAAAAAAAAACAACTATAAATCTGGAGTAAAGATGCAAAAATAATTCACCTGTTTGCGCGTGTGTGCGTGCACTCGCAAATGCGCGCGCGTGTGTGTGTGTGTGTGTGTGTGTGGGGCTGAGTGCGAGCTAGCCTACATCAATCTGCAATGTCTGTGTCCAGGGCTTGTGTCGCTTGTGCGAGCGTACGCGCATGAGTAGAAGCTATAGTGCATGCATCTGTCTCCTTGTGCGCCTGTTTGTGTGTTTTGCGGATGTGGGAGTAGAATGAGAGGAGGAGGAGGGGGGCGGGGGGGGTTGGTGGCTGTTGATGTGCAAATGTGCATCATGTTGAAGGGCTGTGAATGGGGAGGTGTGACGTAAAAAGGGACCCGAACGCAGGTGCTTATCTCCGCGCTGTCAAAGGCACAGTATGTCATATTCCTGGGGACTACCTTTCAAAGCTGCCGCACCGGCTCAGCTATCAAGAGACTGGGGGAAAAAATCAAACTTTTGGGATCACAGAAGTATATAGGTTTGTGTCAAAGTTCTTTTCATTATAATACATTTGTCACGCTGGTCAGCGTTTTATTGTCAGCGATAGCAGGAGAGATCGGACATGAGAAAGACATGCATTTCAGCTGCTTAGGCTGGTCTGATGCTGCCGTTTTGAAATAGGGCTAAAAAGAAAAAGAGGCATGCACGGAGTGGTGAAGTTAACACGCTTGTTCGTTACTTTTCTTCTCCCTCAAGTGCCGGACTTTCTGTATATTTGTCCTGACACTGTGAGGGGAAAAAAATACACTGACAATTGTGTTGTTTGTAGTCTGACAAAATGTTATGTGACTATATCTAGAAAATATATTTCTGATCGGTGTTGTGCAGCAGAGGCATAAGAATGTTAGCACAACAAATAATAATCGATGGAAATATGAGTGCAGATTTGTGTCGTGAAAGGAGATTAAATGGCTCAAATTGTTTTTGTTGTGTTTTTTTTCTTTTTTTTCTCTTTTATTAAATGCATGCCCTATTTGTGATCACCCAGATAACATGAGATGCTATCTCTACCTAGATTAAATTCACAGCGTTTGTGTGGAGTTTTAAGCTTGTCTTAGATGGAACACATGCTAGTATTGTGTATGGAGACAAAGCATTGTCAGGTTGTGGGTGGCTTTGACGGTGACAGCTGTACACACAGTTCCACTGAGCCTTAATGCACTTAAACTTTGACTCTGTATTCCATTCTACGTAATACCACATCTGAACAGTGTGTCATATATCATATTGCATTGCATTGCATCCTTGCTTCTTCTTCTTCTTTGTGTTATGTTCATAACGTTAACCCTGGCAAAGTTTGAAAAAGTATGTGTGAATCCTGTTGCACTGGATGTAATATCATAGTTGGGGAGTTCATATATAGGCGAGAGTGAGCAAGTAAACAGGCACACATTTTACACTTAAAGTCACAGGGAGACATAGCACTCAGAGGTGTCCAGAGCAACCATTGATTTTAGTTGGAGGGATGTTGACTGGAAAAGTTTATCATTTACTTATCAACCTGCATAGCGCTCATGACATGGCTGAGAATCTGCTTGGATGAATACACATACTCTTTCCGACAAAACAAAGCTATAGATTTACCTTGATGTCGAATATGAGCAGTCCATGAATGGTTTCTGGTTTGTGTGTGTGTACCGTAGGCCTTTGGAAATATCAAATGAAGGTAAACTTGCTTAACTGCATTTTACGAGCCTTCTGAGATTTGTGTATACATAAAAAAGTCATGCCCATGTGCTTTGTTCAGACTTTTTTCAATCTAAGAAAAGTTACGCTTGTGTCAACTTGTGCCAATGTTTAAGATATTTGGGGGTATTCTGAGATTTTAATGGGTGCAAATTTCAGCTGACATTGTAGAGTCTCACATTTAATCATAAGGTTATTTCAGTACCGCTCTGTCAACATAGGTGACACCTTTTATAAAGAAGTAATGAAGTGAAATAATTGCAATACACATTACACAATACACAACATTGCGCCGTGTCACAAAGTCACTGGATGATTGTCCTGACTCCTTTTCGTAAAGTTTGACACGTTTGCAACTTGGACATTACGAGGCATGTATTGTGGTTATGTTAGTGAAGAACACACACACGCATATACACAGACACACACACACACACACACACACACACACACACACACACACACACACACACACACACACACACACACACACACACACACACCAATGACTTTGTTCATTCTAATTACATATGCAACGCTAAAGCGCCGGTATAGATGTGAGCTTAAGCGTGGATACGTAAGAGGCATTGCTCTCATCCTGGTCGTGCTCTATAAGCACAAGGATGTAAATTCAGCTCCTACCCTGTTTGTCGACATGTCAGGCAACCACCAGGAGCTGTCCATGGTACCTCAGTGCCTAACAACTCTCACAGGCTTGTCTTGAACAAAACCGGTGTCATTAAAAACACATGAATATCATTTTCGATCACACCACAACGTGACTTCAAGAGAAATAGAAATTTAACATCAAGTTTTGGATAAAATAGTGGAATAAAAATGCGTTGATTTGAAGTTGACACTACGTGAACTATATGGGGAAAGTTGCCGTCGGGTTGTTCATGTTTGAAACTATATACAAAATGACATGAGGAAAGAAGTGCGTGTCCATGTGAAACACATTGTATTTACCTGTTTTTTTTCCACACTCCAAACTTCACTTAGTTAATCCAGGAAAATGAATTATGTGGCTGTAATTCAACGAGGTCTCAGAAATGTTCCATCTGCTGCTGAGCAGCTGGTGAAAGGATAAATGTAATTAATTACTTAACTTTTGAACAGTATTCCAGACAAACAGCGGCGTGCGTATGATTGGAAATTAATTGTGCTGCTCTAAATAATTTTTTAATGAAGCAGCAAAACAAAAATCAACACCAATACCTTTTAAGCTATTGTTTCTATCGTGTTCCACGTGTAATGTTATATTGTTTGTTAGGCCCTCAACAATATCACTCGTAATGTTTTTAATTCTCTTTCAATGTTGTTTATTGTGTCATTGAAACGTATGTTTTCATTGGTATGGTTCACAGAATCATATTGAAACACGATTGAAACAGAAGTCACTTTCAATGTAATATATTTAATTTCAAATCCACAATGTAATGAAGAGTATTGAATTGTGTGTAATACAACGGGAGTAATCCTCAGAATATCAATTATGTATAGGCCCTACATTCTAATTCTAATTAATTTCTCTGGTACATTATGAGATGAGCATTTTATATATTTTTGTAAAGCAATCAGTTGTAATATAGTTGATAAATGTAGAATATTGAAAATCTTGCATATGTTAGGGTTATGTTTCATATGTCAGGCAAAAGATTAAAATCCGAATGATCTAAAAAACACAAATAAGAACGACTCCGTTGGTGTTTCTTAAAAAAAAGATCAGTTACAAAAGAAAATCCCTTTTTAGTGAATAGTTACGGTAGGACCATGCAATGTTCCTAATTAAAATGACATGGGATTTTTTTTTCCTCCTCTCCCCTTTTTCCTAAATCTATTTCAGCATTTACCTTGATTGTAATGTACCTCATTGGCTGTGGTTTTGTTTGTTGGCCTAACTATAAAGGATCTGCTTGTACCCTTGTGGGTTGGGAAGAATTAGGATTTATGAATTTATTTCCTCTGTTGTATTGTTTAAACAGCTTTGGTTTAGTTTTGATCCTTCCTCTTGCCTTTGAGGCTGTTCCACGGTGTCAGCTGTTGACTGATAGTAAGAGAACTGCCTCACAGTGTGAATGAAAGAAAACTAGCGGTTGGTAAACACTGATAAGGGATAAATAGAAAGCGGTCAGGCAGAGATAGTTCTGTGGGAGCCCAGATTGTGTGCGGTCTGTTAAAATGAGATTCTGAGCCTGTCCTTTTTATTCTTCCAACCCCTCCCCTCCCCCCCTCCCTTCCCCCTGTGAGCCGCGTTTGTCTGGAAAATCTCAGTGACCTGCCTCGGCAGTCCCCCCCCCCCCCCCCGACTGCACCATTCTCCTTTTTTTTGGGGTATTTGTTTTGTTTTCCAAACAAGGGTCAAGTTAGCCAATAGACATGTCCCCGATGCTTATAGACAGCTGTCATGACTTAAAGTGCTTACCATAATTCACTTTACACCCAATTACTGTATAGCTTCTGCACCAGGAACACAGCATCAGGGAAATACAGTAGGGGGGGGGGGGGGGAATCTGCATGTCATTTTGAAATGTCTCATTCTTTTCTGTCAGTTGCACATTATGCTAGAATTTTGTTCCAAATATTTGTTACTTTTTTATGAATAAAAAGTTTGGAATAACCATCCACCCACTCATCCATCCATCCACCCACTCATCCATCATCCATCCATCCATCCATCCATCCATCCATCCATCCATCCATCCATCCATCCATCCATCCATCCATCCATCCATCCATCCATCCATCCATCCATCCATCCACTCAGCCACCCACCCACCCATCCATCCACTCAGCCACCCACCCACCCATCCATCCACCCACCCACCCATCCACCCACTCACCATCCACCCACCCACCCACCCACTTACCCATCCATCCATCCACCCACCCACTCACCCACCCATCCACCCACCCACCCACCCACCCACCCATTCACCCATCCACCCACCCACTCACCCATCCATCCACCCACCCACCCACTCACCCACTCACCCATCCATCCATCCACCCACCCACCCACCCACCCACCCATCCATCACCCACCCATCCATCCATCCACTCACCCATCCATCCACTCACTCACCCACCCACCCATCCACCCATCCACCCACTCACCCACCCACCCCACCCACCCACTCACCCACCCATCCACCCACTCACCCACCCACCCATCCATCCACCCACTCACTCACCCACTCACCCACCCACCCACCCACCGATCCATACTATGTTACCTGTGCATCCACATAGGCTACTCATGTTAACTTAGTGTATAGAAACGTGCAATCATGATTTA